>NW_019738877.1:72240-149249 GCF_002891405.2 Cryptotermes secundus
CAAGGAGTCCTACCGAATGTGTAAGATCTAGAGAAACCGAAGTGAACAGAGAAGTTCATGGAGGTAGGCCTAGGCCCACTGGGGCTGTAGTGCCAAGGGAAAAAAATTGACAGTAATGCAACAGGATGCTGAAATACAATATTTAAAGACCATACTGTAACCAGAATAAGTAAGTTGAACATTGTGAATAAGTTCATACCTCCACCTTGTATGAGTGGAGTATCAGTCTGGAATATGGACATAAGAATGGCACGTTTTCCGCACAGAAGATAATTATAGGTTTCGTATCGCTGTATAAACAGCGATTATCTCCTTGAACAGCATATGATTGGCATTTGTTATGGACACACTTTATATTTTCTGTGTGGTATGTACTGAATATTTAAATAATGCTACTGTTCTAGATTTCGTACGTCAGAGTGTTAACATATGTTTTTCACGTTTAGGATGCCGAAGGACAAGAATAGACATTCAGATATCAGAAGAGTCGAACTAGCACAATGATCCTCGTCTTCATTAAACGCCCCAGTGGTTCGCAGAAATAAAAACCTCGTTAACGTCATTCCATACTCGTCTCTACGTTACGTATGTGTTGACACGCGTCGAGAGTCTGCCTTTATCTAGAACGCAGAAGACAGGGTATTAAAGAATGTAAGCGGCCGGATTTACGGAGTAGCAAAAATCTGCACATAAATAAATGACATTTTGGGAATGCCATCCGACACTTCCCTGTCCCTTGGGAATTATATTACGCGGGTTGAAGCCTTGTCTTTTTGTCCCACAGTTCTCGTAATGCCTTCTGTTGTTTCCGTACTTCATCGCAATTTTCAGTTTTCTGTCGTTAATGGAGAAGAACTGATTTTCCGCAATACTTAATTAGACATCTAATCAGCCCTGATGGATTCTGTCTGCAGTGACAGAAAAGTAGACAGATTACAGCTTTCTGGAATGTGATACTATGTAATATGGTAGATATATAGATATTTCGAAGGATCTTGCTACATCTACCTTCAGGATAGAAAAATATTCTGTCCAGAATATGGATAGGTTCCATAACGTTGGTAACTGTTTACACAATTGTACGTGGCATATGCCGGTAGACCATAACCGTAATACCGCTGAGGTCCTCAGGTCTCAGAAGAGTACTCGAATGGATTGAACACTTTCCCGCGGCAGTGAATACATGTGCAACAGTAGAATTCTTGTACCCGTCGTTTTCTGTGTGGTACGTGTCTTGTCAAAGGAAAGTAGGTGATTCCCGTTCTCTTTGGGCCTGTAACGTATTTAGAGATAACATTTATACAGGTAGATGTGTCCTTTGCCTTACGGTCTCCTGAGAACCTTGCCTCTGTTATGATGGATGCCCATTATTTTCTGTTATTTGCCTCTTGACTCTCTGTCTGTTCACTGTAAGTTCTCGAATATCATTAATTGTCTCAATGCCTCTGGCACATTCCAAATAGCCGGCTTCCCACCATGTCGGCGCGGGTTCGATCCCAAGTCAGTTCATGTTGGGATATATGGTGCACAAAGGGACACAGGAGGATTTTCTCCTAGTACGTCACTTTTCCCCTAAGTTCTCATTTCACAGACTTCACCAACTCATTACCATTCACCCATCGGTGCTATATAGTGCTGATACTGACAGCGTCAGTAAATAAAAACTGTAAATAAAGGAACTTGGAACAGTGAAGCTAATTTATTTCTGAGTACTACATTTTATAGTTTCAAAAGTCCAAAAGTCTCCCCAGTAGACAGGCAATGAGATGGAACTGTGTCGAAGTTTAGGAGAGTGGGATTTCCCCGTTAGTAGAAACTGGTCTGGAGTGGTGTTGATTAAACTTAAGAAAATAACCTAGTTATTGAAATAAATCTTCCCGAAAGTCTTCGCGTAATAATCACTGTGACGTAGACAGTACGGCTCTCTGTAACATGGAAGGACACCATTACAAACCTGTTTACGTAACATTCTAATTGTGTAACGAGAATCAAATACAGTATGCGCCCAAATACTCAGTACTGAAACTCGCGCATCTCGAACGCGCATGTGCGTTTGTCGACGGGTCATAGCTCCAGTCGCACGTGTTCCCAGTAGTGAAAAGGTAGTTGTGTTGTGCAGTTTTTGGAAATGGGTCTGTCGACGGAGGAAAAAGTATTCATATTTGAGTATTATTTCCGCTGATACGGAAGTGGTCGCCAGACAACTCGCTTTCGTGGTTTGAGCGGCCAGATGTTATCGTCCAGAAACCGCTACACAGACACGTGTGACGATATGGTGTGCCGTCTCAGCACACGGTATATTAGGCCCCTATTTCGTTGAGGATGAGGAAGGCAATGCTCTTAGCGTCACCCAAGAACGCTACAGGGACATGGAGATCGGACCATTTCTTCAGGATTTGAGAAGGTTCTGCCGTTAAGGGTCTTCACATGAATAGACGTTGGTATCGACAAGACCTCTTAATTTCAGTACTGTCTTTTTCCTTTGGCGCATACTGTATATGAAGATTAAACCTGCTTATCAAAGGAAGGAGGCTCGTTACAAGAAATAAACTTCCCTATAATCACTTAAAGAACCTATTAACAAAGATCAGAACGCTGTCAGTTACAGCCTGAAAATAAGAAGTTTCGTTGGCGTGATCTACTGAGTTCAAGGTCATAGCAGCAACAGTGGTGTTCAAAATGCTATAACAGGATGTCGTACGCACTTCCGTCTTACCAGCGATGGTGATCTTTTTAACATATTGTGTTGTCTGCTTCAAGGAACAGAATAGGTTTCATTGTCTGTGACTGTATATTTCTTCGGGTTTCGAACGATGCAGTTACCTCCAACATCATTCAGAACCGAAAAAAATTCTAACAGCAACAAAAAGTTCTTCCATATAATGTATTGCACCCATCTTTTTCTATCATTCAATAGAAAATATAAAAAAAAGTTACGTCACTGTCCCTAATGTGGGAAGGGGCAAGCTGTCCGTTCCATTTTACAGTCACTGTGATTAATGATCAAATATAATCGGTAGGTACGGGTCCTCCTGCCCCTGGGCAGCACGCATCCATCAGAGTTGCATGACTTGAGTAATTAAATTCACACCTCCGCTGATGGTGGAGGGTTGCTTCTTATAGGGCGGGGGTTGGAATTCTAGCAGTATAGGCTATCGTTACTCCACCAAGAGGAAACTGAACCGGTAGGAACGAAAATTTAATTTGCATGAAAAAAATATTGAAGATCTCCACCGCTTCGTAGGAATGTGAAGAGATTTGTCTTTCGTAACGCAACGCCGTGCAGTTCGGTGAGTCAGACTACACGTCACTGTGTCCCAGAAGATAGCCACCCCTGTGAGAACCTCAAATCCTTCATCGAAATGTGTACACTCCTTTCGGAAATGAAATGTTCTGACGGACACCGCCTCCCTGTATGCATAGAACGAATGATACCATCTGATATAATGATATATTCATGCTTTTGGCTGATATATATATATTTCGTCCTTTGTGCTCCTAAATAGTTGAACAATTTTTTCTTAGATTGGGTTTGTTATTATATAGGACCCTCGTCGAAATCGAGACTGTAGCGACTTCATTGTGGTTTTCAGGATTATGGCACCGTATAGTCGGGTAAATGTTTACTGATGTTTTGGAGGACCGTTCTCCGACATATTGTTGACTACCTACTAGGCTACTCAACTGTTATGAGCCGAAAACAACGTAATCTTCACTGCTTTGCAAATGTCCACGTTTGCTCTGTTTGCAGGACAGGCATCAGTTGTATCAAAATGTGTGCCTGTTGGAAGAACGTCCGTGATTCATCTTCTAACCAGTACTGCCCTCAAGTTCTATGTTAATTTTCTAAAGCAATGGACGTGACGCTACAGTCTTTTCTTATTCTCAAGAGGTATTTCTTGAACTCCTGTTATTCTTCGCGACTTTGCAGTGGTTGTTCTCTCGTTTAACCCTTCCTTTTAGTCTCCTTCGTATGCGTGATGTTGGTTATTGGGAGGCTTTGTTTTGTCATTCATGTTTGTTATGTCAAGGATTTAAGTAAACAGCCTTGTTGTTACCATGTCCGTGAGTGCGCAGTTATTACTACGGTCTTATTGCAAGACGCGTTTCAGAACTTACACACTTCTGTATCTGTTCTCACATCAAACTACTGACGTTAAATTAAGGAAGAACGTATGATGTATTTATTGGCTCGAATGTTACCCGAGTATTTGCAGGCAAAATAGCCAAGAGCTGCGGTTTAGAAAACCGTTTTTAACATAAATGTTGGTACCTGACAAAAGGGGAGAGAGCCTACTGACAACTTCATGGTGACTGTGTAAGTTTTCTTTTCACCCGTATTACCATTATTACAGTGGCCATCATGCCCGTTAAATAATATTTTTCATCACATAACGTGTTTTATAATAAATAATACTCTGTGAATATAAACGTCGTGCCGGTCACTGTAGCCGAGCGGTCTAAGGCATGTACTGTCTTCTCTCGCTTGGAAACCGGGATCGTGGGTTCGAATCCCACTCAGGGCATGGATGTTTAGTTTGTGTGTTTTCGTTTTTCTGTGTTTGTGTACAGGTAGAGGCCTTGCGACGAGCTGATCACCCGCCCAAGGAGTCCTACCGAATGTGTAAGATCTAGAAAAACCGAAGTGAACGGAGTTCATGGAGGTAGGCCTAGGCCCACTGGGGCTCTAGCGCCAAGGAAAAAAATATATAAACGCCAACTGTTACGAAATATTACCCAACCACTTGTTCCCCCCTTCAGCAAAGATCTGACATAGTGTATTTGGCAATATTAACAGCGTATAAAATGCTGTTAAGCTTCATTTCTCTTATGCAGTCGTTAATGTAGTCTTCTGTTAGGCAGCAAACAGAGCACATAAACATTGCCGTAGCGTGTGGAGTAACACGTCTTTCCACATCCTATCGAATTTTCTTTTTAACATGCACGAATTGTAATTGATGTATTGAGGAAACTGCATGCTTGGTTCTTCACAGGTTATATCGAACAGCAAATAAAGGCATGCCAGAACCTCCCAGTGCATCCATTTTGCCTCCTGAGGTTTATAAACGAATGGTGCGAGGTCTTTGTATCTATCTACGGCTTTACAGCGTACACAGTCGGTAGAACTTTTTGGACGGAGGATCAGCCCGTCGCAAGGTCTCTACCTACACAGGACAACACAGACACGGAATAGACGGACACAGACGTCCATGCCTCGAGCGAGATTCGAACCAACGACCCTAGTGTTCGAGCTGGCGAAGATTCTTCAGTCACGATGTCTACAACATGACGCAAAGAAAGGAGCACAGTTGAAACGAATGAGATTATGAAAACCGCCGCACACCGTTCTGAGCCATGACGCTGACGTCCGCTTCATGCTGCAGACACGTGCAGCAAGACTCAGCATGTTCCTTTTCTGTGCGTCAAGACTCAGACATCAGTACTCAAGGAACAGCACCAGTGTAGGTTATCGGCATGAGCGAAGAGAAAATAAATGTTGATAAATTCCCAGTAATATACGATTATTCGTTCCCGGGCTGGAATTTCACATGATCATTTAACAAGTCGCACGCTAAAACGTACGCACCATGTTGAGTACACGATTCATTAAAGTCATGAATCCACTTCTCTTTTCCTTGCTTACGTAGTTAATCGATAAATTAAAACAAACAAAGGTTATGGAATTAAGTACTCTGGCCGAGTTTTTATTCAATTACAACGGTTATGGATTTATATACTTTCATTGTTTATTTCACATTATGGTTATGCCATACTGTTTGTATCTTTCATTAGTTTGGCTGTCGGTGTTACTGTAGCACTCTCACGGAAAGCAACAAAACCTCAAATAATGAGACACATATCCAGAATTCGTGGACTACCACAATTCCAGGTGTTAGCTCAAAGACCTGTGTTCGTAAATGTTTAATACTCATATTGGATGAGTGTTTGCGTAATGTCTACAAGATTTTTCATAGTGTTATATCCCAGTATTTCAGGGATACCCAGCTTTGCCGAGCGGTGAGCAATTCGATATACGGGGATGGGATGAAATGAACAGAAAACAACAAGCAATTGGATTTCACAGTGCTATATTGTAAGAGCAATGAAAGGTGGATGAAATAGAATTAGGCGGGCACTTTAAATATTCCCTACAAGGGGTGAGGCCATAGTCCTCGTCTAGCCCTTGTGACCACTAGAATCTGTCTGACTCTCGCCTTCCTCTCCAAGCTGCAGTCTGCTCTTGTACCCCAGTCAGTCTGAGTTCTGGCCTTCTCATATGTGTGGAAGGGGAGGAGATCAAACCACATTTGTTTAGTCTCTGTGTTGGTTGCGAGCCGGTCCACGGCTTGGAAAGAATATTCAAGATGCCCAGTGAATACAAAATACAGTACACAATTATGAAAGTACTCTCACTTCCACATATGCAACAATAGTCACGTTGCTAAAATAACACATCTTACCTTACGGTACGCCACAAACCACGTATATTACTTGGGTTTCATACAAATTCACGTGTGCTACATCTTCATTTTGCTGGAAGTGTAATTTTAAACAAAATATTAATATTAATTTGTTCCTACGGAAGCTCGTTTACGCTTGCTCCGGGGTTTTCAGAAATTTGTTTGGGACTGCAGCGCTCACATCAGTTATAGACTGCTTTTTTTTCCTTCACATCTGAGTCTGCTGTTTCTATTTTTACTCCTTTGTATTCCTCACAGTTTTTTCTCCAATGAAATATGTCGGGGTGTATTTTATTGCCTTGAAAAGTAGGGCGTTCTTTGACGGACGTATCGCCGTGCAGAGTTCTACTAACTTCTTGTTTCATACTGGCTACTTGCTTGGCTTACTCTTTGACCCTGAAGATGGAGACAGTGTGTTTCTGCTGTTGCTATTACCCTATTCACTTTACAAAGCACTGAAGACAGACTTGCATATGTTCGTGAAAGCGGAGAGAATATTAGTTCAAAGTGCTTGAATACGAGGGTCTAGAGAAAGCATTTTGGCATAAGATGAACGCAGTAATTGAGGGTTAATGATGGGCTATTTCATAATAAGGAATTAGCGCTTTATTCGTCTCAGTTGTTGAAGTAAAGTCCATCGCGAAGAGCAGGACAGGTAACTCGGATGTGAGAGGGAAGAAATTATGCGGAATTTTAGAGGAGAAACCTTTTGGAAAACGCCATTTTCGAAAACCAAGAGAGAAATTACAGAGTAAGAAGACTGCCATCTTTAACAGTTCATTTTCTTGATCCGTTGTCTCTTCCAACTCTATGAGACAAACTAAATTCTATCGCCCGTTATATTCTGTATGCACGCATTGTCTGGGCTGACACTGCCTGCCCGTGAGAGTATCTGTACTTTTATTTGTAATTATAATTATAACGGAATTGATGTAATCACTTGAAAACGAAATGAATGAGTGAGTGAGGAAGCGTAAAGCTGTTTTTTTATTGCTAGTGGGGCGGGACTAAGTCCCTTGTACTGCGGCCACTTCTGGCCTATTTTACCAGCCCCAGATGATAGGTGAAGGTGATTGTGGAGCAATTGGTGGAATGAAGATTGGCAGGGGAAACCGAAGTACTCGGAGAAAACCTGCCCCAGCGCCACTTTGTCCACCACAAATCCCACTTGCCCAGACCCGGGATCGAACCCGGGCCGCCGCGGTGGGAAGCCAGCGACTAACCGCTTGAGCTATGGCGCGGCCATAAGCGTAAAGCGGTTAGTTAAGTTAAAGATAGGCTGTAAACATTTTGTGCTGCATTAAAGACGGAGGCGAATGAGTGAGTGGTCAGTTGAAAGTTACCCGACGTTTCGGAGGAACGTGTCGCCTCCATCATTAGGGTCAAGGAATAAGTCGACACCACCGTGAAGCTGGTGGTAAGCGGGCCAATCGGCTTGCCGAACCAGCGATGTGAGAATCTCGCCATATGAAACAATCCATTTCCCCTGGGTCTCCAGAAGGAAAGAAATGACGAGTATTTTCCTCCAAACTGCAGCTTTTGGCTATTTATTGTAGCTTTGTTGTAGGGCTTGTGAGTAAAATTTGCCGTCTTGAACAGATGCACACTCACTCATGGAGCTGAGGCCTTCTTGAGAAGCTCCCATTTGTGCAGCTACACAAGAACTTCCCGACACTTTATGGAACCCGAAGGTTCATTACCGTGTTCACAAGAGCCCTCCACTGGTTCCTATCCTGAGCCAGATCAATCCAATCCATCCCATCCAATCTTTCTAAGATTCATTTTAATATTGTCCACCCACCTACGTCTTGGTGTTCCCAGTGATCTCTTTCCTTCTGGCTTTCCCACCAGTATCCTATATACATTACGCTTGTCACCCCATTCGTGCTACATGGCATGCCAATTTCATCCTCCTCGTCTTGAATTGAACAGATGTCCATATGTAAAATGTTTAAACCACTAGACTCTTATGATGGATGACAGTATTCTTTCACAGCAGTTATTATCATACGCCAATCATACAAAGTGTACCGCCCATTCTCTTTCCTGGCAGCCCCAAGGATCTGATTATTTTCTTTCGTTTACCCAACGACGGTCTGGAGTAGTGGAAGGGGAAATTGAGGCTTCAAATGTTCAGTTTAACCCGAGACGCCGATGTCTGCTGTAAAAATGAAAGGAACACGTTATGAATTGAAGGAGGCCATTGATCATTAAGATTGCTTGGTCATTGAACTAGACGTTGGTCTCCCTAACTGTCCATCCGCATAAGAGGATTTACCCCTGACAGGAGATATTTTCAGGAATTTTAATATTAACGGTTCTTATCAAAATGTCAGCCCAAAACGTTGTGGATACCAATAACAGGAGAATGCCATGTTACATACGTTTTATATGAAGTGTGGTTTTTGCGAATTCTTGGTTGGATGAAGTGAACTTAACATATTTTCCCATCCATCAAGAGTAAACGCTTACCTTGCGGTCTGTGTCTGCTGTTTTCCTGTTTGGTTTACTCTTCGAACCCATAGGTGGAGGCGATATGTTGTCCCTATGCGCCAGGCTGTTTCAAGCGGCGGTCGCTCGGTCGGTATACTGCGTTTGAGGACTACAGGTCACGGAATGTAGTTAGTTTAGTTTCCTAACCTCACTGTGTTACAATCCAGAGGACCGTACTCTTCATAATCATTGTTAAGAACCTCAGATCGAAGGGAAAGAAAAATCAAAAGACGTTTGTCGCTGCCGAATGCAGTCCCGGTGGAACAGAATTAGGTCTGTATAAACACAGAGAAGCAGCATTGCGACACCTCACTCCTATTTCGGTAAGAAATTTGAGGAGTTCTGTACCGCAGTCTCTCTTGCTGGACTGCTGGCGATCTCTTACCTTGTTAATTATACTCGAGTTCCGACCGACTGTTGGTGGTTATACTTGTTTGTACACTGTAAGGCGGGAAAGGCTGGGCAGAGGCGGGGCAGAGATTCCTACTGATGGTGATGGCGCCGAGGGGTGACAGAGGGGTCGTTGCATGCTGGAGGTCGGATCGATGGAGCACAATTCAGCAAACCATTACGTCTGTCCTCCGTTCGCTTGTTCAGGCGATCCCTAGAGGATCCTCCGCGTCTTGCTACCGACGTGCGTCCCCAGGGAGAACTCGCAGCTCTGAATAATGACTAGCAGCAGCCACTTTACGCCCTACCTGCGTCACAAGTTCCTAGTTATTGACACGGACTTTCTTTTTCCCTCGCTAACGATGTTCACTTGCTTATGTCATCGGTATATATGTATAAAAGGAAGTGTTTCAGGCGCGCGATTCAAATACCATTCATCGCCATGACATTTCAACTCGTTTTACTGGTTAGGTTACGTGACTAAAACTCAGCGCGAGTCCCATCTTGTCCTTAACACGAATGTATATCGTCTAACAAAATAGATATTTTTGTTTATTTTAATTTTTTTCTTGGGTTGAAACTGAGTCCACTTGGGTACTGTGGCCACTGGTCTCCTGTACCAGCCCTAGACGATAGGTGACGATGATTGTGGAGAAGCCGATGGAATGTGAATTGGCAAGGAAAACCGAAGTATTCGGCGAGAATCTGCCCCAGTGCCTCTTTGTCCACCACAAATCCCACATGACGTGACCCGGGCTCGAATCCGGTTCGTCGCGGTGGGAAACCGGCGACTAACCGCCTGAGCTATGGAACGGCCTTATTTTATTATTACATGGATTATTAACTTATGTGAAATCTGGAATTTCAAATTCGTAAGAGTAAGAAATTACTCTGCGCCAGCGTGTTCAGTGCAGGTGAGAATCTCAGCTAACTAATTCTCACGACAAACTCAATGGAATGTTGTCAGGCGCAGTGAGTATTTAACCATTACATAACCACTAACTTTCGTCCAAAATATTTCTGGGGTTGTGACGCCATCAGAAAGATCGGTACGTAGATCCCTTTGAAGTCTGTTCAGCTTCATAATTGGCCTGGAGGATTAATAACAAGACCACGTACGTTCAGCTCCTAGTTTACATATCAACGATGTACAGAAGTCTAGTTTCCGATTCTTGCAGACTAAACGCGTACTCCACCAAACAGGTATGGACGTGCCGCCGATCTAAATCAAAACTGAAAGGTAAGAGAAATAACAATATTTACAGGTGTCCGAGAAAGCGTGCACACATTTGAATTTTTTTTTGTTGAGGAAATAGACAGAGCTAGGAGAGTACAGTACCTGGGCACCCTTTGTTGCTCGCACAGTGGCCATCCGGTATTCAGATACCGTATCGTAAGTAAAACTCTTGACATTGCTGCTGTCTTGTGGCTAAAACCGTACTCTGCTGGCTCTGTTTAGTTGCTAAATAAAAATGTGTAAATTGTGTGCACTTATTGTCGGACACCCTGTAGATCAAGGTAAGGAGGATGAGGTGGGCAGGGCATGTAGCACAAATGGGAGAGATGAATGCATATAGGATATTGGTGGGAAAGCTAGAAGGAAAGAGATCACTGGGAAGACCAAGGCGTAGGTTGGTGGGCAGTATTAAAATTGATCTTAGAGAGATAGGATGGGATGGTATGGATTGGATTGAACTGGCTCAGGATAGGGACCAGTTGAGGGCTCTTATGAACACGGTAATGAACCTTGGTGTTCCATAAAATGTTGGGAAATTCTTGAGTAGTTGCAGATTTGTCTTCTCCTCAAGAAGGGCTCCGCTCCATAAGTAAGTAAGTACACTGGGGCGTGACCCGGCATATTATCGTGGTATTCGTGTGATGGGCTCGGTTCTAGCTGTTTCCGCCGTCTTAAAATGGAATGTAGTACTGGCGATTGGCAGAAGGTGTGAACGTTTGTATGAGGTATAGCATACCTGAGACAACGGACAGTATCCACTGTAGCTAATATTGTTATTGGGAATCGACTGTTTCCTCAGACTTAGACTGTGCAGTATCATGTAAGCTTGTAAGTGGTTCTAAATGGAGCCTTACCCACCAAAAATTGCATTTATGGACGCACTTTGCTGTCCCCCCACTTCCAGCTCTGCAATTTTGGAAACTTCCGATTATTTCAATTCAGTATCACATCATTAAACCATTCGTGCGTTTTACCCGTTTCGAAATTCCTCCTGTTCAAATCATTGCAACTGATACACAGTTAATGGATTTTTTTTTTTGCCCTCTTTAAAGTACCCTGCAAAGTCGCTACTGTGCATTAGCACACCATTATAGAAGAGCTCGAAAGGAAAAAAAGAAATTCTGATAACAGTTGCACACTGGAAGGTTTCTAATCAGTTTCGTTGAATCCCTACTCATTTGTTTCCTGAATAGATAGTATCAGAAGTTATTAATTAAATTGTAATGCAATAGTTTCTAATTTTAAAAATATTCACAGTCATTTTGAGATCCAAGAGGAAAGACGACAGTAGTGGTCTATATCCTGACTGTCTTCTTCTTGCAGCTGGGGTAGTACAATTCCTTTTCGCTGTTATCTTAAAATATCTTCCCTGAATAACGGGCAGCTTCTTCACATTCATAACTATTTATCCCCAAAAGAAGCTTTCATTGGCAGCGACATTTTCTTACAGTAACATGCTCGGAGGCCACCTGTTCTGACAAATTCCTCGTGTTTTCCCCAGTCCAGTCAGAATAATGTTGGGACGATACTTTAAAATAGGCCACGGTCGGTAACTTCCGTTTCAAACTCAATTCGTCCTGACATTCAACGCTACATAAACCAAGGAAGCTGAAAAGAAACAATTAACTAAACGAAGAATCTTTGAAGATCTTGTTCTGAACGGTGTACACTGGGGCGCTCATCGCGTATTCGCGTATTGAAGCGTGTGCAAGAGAAGGGCGCTGCTTGTCCTACCGAGATGGCCAGTCTTCATGAACGGATTTCCAGGAATTCTGCTTTGCCAGTTCCTACTGAAATTTAAAATGAAAATAAGAATGAACCGTATTGTCCAGTTGGAAGCTTACTCTATTTTTAATTAAAGGAAATACACCACAGAGTAAATTATTATTAACAAAATATTGTGGATGTTCATAAAGAAGCCCTACTGTTGTGTATATTTCTTGCATGTCATATGTCGTATTATAAAATAATACCGAATGAAGTGTAGCTACTCCTAATAAATCCTTCGAAAATGTGGCAACGTTCAAATTGCTCTTAACTCCAGTAGAAAATCAAAATTCCGTTCACGAAGACACCAAGGACAGATAAACTGTCCCATTCAGTTCGTAATCATTCGTTGTCATTTCTTCCTCTATCTGAAAACGTATAAAGATTGAAAGGTTCAAAATTTACTTCCTGTTTTGTGTCGGTGCTTAATCTTCTCGCCATAAGGGAAGGATATACAGTAAAACTTGGTTATAGCAACAACGGTTTCTGCGACACCTTGTCTATTGCGTCAAATATTCAATGGTACGAACTAATTCCTCATAAAGCAACTGTTTTTNAATAGGAAATCTGGAAGGAAAGGAGTCACTTGGTCAATCCAGTCTTTAAATGAGATGATGATATAAAATGGAAATTGGACGAAGTAGAATGTGACTGGATTTATCTGGTGTAGGCTACGGATCAGTGTCGAGCTCTTGTGAACCCGTTGATGACCGTTTTGGTTCCAGAAAAGACTGGGATTTTATTGACTAGGCTAATCAGTGTTGTCTCATTAAGAAGAACTCTGCTCGTTTGACTTATTCGCCATTTAATGAGGCTGTAATTGTGCTACCTGTTACAGAAACATCGAACAGTGGTCCATTATTATAGATTTCACTCGGAATACAGGTTACATTAATATATCAATAAATGCGACATTATGTAAGATTTGAGGTTTTCACGGCGGTGCCTATAAAGAAAGCCGTATTCTGGGATGTGGCGCAGTGTAGATATTGTGTTAACCTAGGTTTCGGAGGAAAGTATCGCCTCCATCTTCAGGGTAGAAGAAAAAAGAATATCCGCGAGAGAGAAACCAGCGTGAGCAGGCGCTAACAGTCTGTTAGCAGGCTGTCGATTAACACATTATCTACACGGCGCCACATCCCAGAAGACGGCTATCTTCAGATTTGGTGTAATCATTTTCCCTCTCCTAGCGAAAGAAGAAAGTCTAAGGGTGCAACATGATAGTTGTTTCCAGTATCGGTACTGCTGGTGTACAGTCTGGGTGGTTTTCGTTATTCTTCGTATGTTTTCATTTCCCCAACGCATTTACTCTGTTGATCTTTCGTACCAGCATAAAGTGCTCGCGGCAGTTCGTAATGCGACAGCTTTGCAGCGGTATAATTTCCTCTCCCAATTCTACCTCGAGGATGATTTCGTTTATCTGATGAAGATGGTTCCAGTGCCATTGCGAAAACGAAGGGAGACTTGTAGTGAAAGAATTGAGAAGCTTACAGATCGCAGATACCAGCGCCGCAGCATTTAAATACGTCAGAAAAGTTAAACTTTCCGAAATGCGTGTCTGTGTGTGTTTCTCCTCATTAAATGGTCAGGGTGTTGGCGAAGACGAAGTGTGAGACTGAGTCCACTTGGCACGTCGGCCACTAACTTGCCTCTTGCACCAGCCCCGGATGGTAGATGTTGAATCTGGAGCAGTCTGTGGAGTGAGAATTGGCAGGGGGAACCGAAGTACTTGAATAAAAAACTGTCCCAATTCCACTTTGTCCACCACAAATCCCACATGACTTGACCTGGGCTGAAACCCGAGCCGCCGCGGTGGGAAACCTGCTACTAACCGCTTGGGCTATGACACGACCTTCATATAAATAAGGTGAATGTTAAGCACTTTCATATGGATACAGGTGAACAGCGATTTGCCAAAAATTCTCTTCCACACAGCAGCTTTTAACGTTTCCATAATATTTCAAGCGCGTTATTGTGTTACATAAGGCCATATGGATAGCTCACTTATTTTGTTTATTAATTATCAAGCAATTTAATTACGTTCTTAAGATTAAATAGACTATATGGCTTCACACAATCTGGGAAGATACGTGTTCAGATAAGTACAGTATTTAGGAAGAGGCTGTCGTGTTGTACTGAAGGTACTGAAGGTGGCTGATTATAATATAGGTCAGGATAGTGTGAAACCTGGCCGAGGCTCGAATCGGCTAGACCCACTTCCTGAAACTAAAACTAGCATGTTTCATCGTTGTATATCCCGTAGGAGGGGCCCTCCGACTCACCTCTAATATACTGCTTTATACATATTACAGTTTTTCTTCTTTATATGACGTGTAAATTTAGACTTCCCAAAATACAATGACAGCAGTCATTGCCTCTCCATCGCTGTTAACCTTTAAAGAAAATATTTGACCGAAGTAGACCTGTTATTGTATTGTGGGGGGGGGGATTTTATGTGTTGAGAAGATTATCCTTTTCGTTCTTCGGAGGCTATTGTAATTGATACCAATTACTAAGAAACCGAAGAACATAATTACCTTACATACCGTCGTATGGTTTATGCAATGATGTAGCGTAAGAAAATCATTTAATAATCAGCAAATAAAATAACTAAGCAATACATATGAATGTATGTAAAAATTTGGAAGCTTGATCTTTCACAATTCCTTGTTCGCTTTTAAATCATTGTTACGTCGAAACGAAAATGCTTAACGGTTATTTGAAGTTATGCAATAAACAGACATATTTTTTATGTTGTTTCCAACTTCCACTGCCCCCCCCCTTCCCGTGATATTAGGGTATGTGATAGGGAAAATTGGAAGGCTCTTGTAAAGAAGGTAATGACCCTTCGGGTTCCATAAAATGTTGGGAAATTATTCAGTGGTTGACTGACCGATGGCTTCTGAAGAATGGCTCACCTTCATAAAGTTAGTTATTAAAATGTATGAGTTATCCTAGAATTAACTAAAGGAATGACAATTTCCTATTTTTTTCCCCCCAGTCGGCGTCATGGCAGGTGTTTCCAGTTGGGATCCTACTCTGAAAATACTAGTTTCTCTGATCACGATTCGTATAAATGAAAGAAAATTTCCAGTGTCTGATTTTAGCCGGAGAAAGTGATTTAATGAAGTTATTTTAAAATTGAACAAGTGAATACTCTCAAGCTGCATTTTTATTGATGTTTCATATTTGTATTTCCCCTTTTAAATAGTATGCTTCAGATTTTTAATAGAGGAGCAAAATTGTTGCCTGCTACTTCAAATGCATGTATATTGCTTGTAATGAAATAAACATTTTATTAGAATCTCGTAACTTTCTGTGGAAGTTAACTTCCCTGTTCAGTAACACTTCGGAAGTCACTAGTTTGAGAAATAGTTTTGTTTTTGTATTTTTTTTTTAGTTAATTAGAGAGGGTGGGTTTCCCCATGCACCGCGACCAGTTTGATCTATTGTGCTTCCCTCTATGATATTTTCTACCAGCCTCTTTACCCTACCGATAAATGGTGCGTACCATCACTCCTGCCGAGCAAGCGAGTTCGGCCACTTGCTTAGCGGTGTCTATAATGCTTCCCCCATCTATCATAGGTCTTAGAGGCTATTGTTTGGCCAGAAACGTCCTAGAATTTGGCTCAGTGATCCCCTTTGGGGATATGAGGTTCTTTTACTTGCCGTAAAGTTACGACACGGGACACACAGCTTAAAGTACCTCCCGGAGGACTTGTTCCCTGAATTTTTCCGCCCTTAAAAATTCGACGACCTCCGCCCGGTATTTGTACCCGCGTACCACGAGTCATGGGGTGGGAACGTTACCTCTAGACTACGGAGGCCGCTTTGTTTTTGTATCAGTGATTCTCTGTAGTAGGTACAGCGACTGCAACAGACCTCACAAACCCCACCCTCGCTTCAGCAGAAAATTTTGGAGCTTGGCAGATATGAAGTTCTTACGAGTATTTTTTATCAGTAGCATGGAAGCTGGTATCGTATTTCTATCCTTGCTGACGAATGTTAAAAATGTTATACTCCTCGTTATCGTATTTTTGTGAACACTGAAAAATCAACTACGTTTGCTCACTTAGCTTTTGAGAAAGTAAGAAATTGTCTAATTTGTATGAGAAATTGCTTTTGTGTGATTTAGGGTATGTGAGCAGCCATTACGGGCGCCCGTGTTGCGTTGAATATGCCCATTAATCCGATTTTTATTAAATTTTGATTACAGATTAGATTGCATTATGCAGTAGTTCACATTATTGCGTGTTAAGAGCTGTTATCACAAACATGGGCTATGCAGTAAATAAGGTATAATAACAGGAGCTGCAGTCTCTGCTTCTGTTGCTGATATGTGCCCTGGAAGACTGAAGGAAAGCGACCTCTTGGATTACCTTAGCTGAGATGGAAGGATAACATAAAAATAGACTTTCAAGAAATTCGATGTGAGGTTGTACATTGAATTCGTGTAGCTCAGGATAGGGACTGTTGGCGGGTCCTTGTGAACACAGTAATGCGCCGTCTTGTTCCATATTAGGTCTGAAATTGCTTGATTAATTTAGCGACTACTGGCTTCTCAAGGACTCTCTTATGGACTGAAGAACTGGCACTTGTTCATATGGTCCTCGACTTAAAGCGACAGAAATTTCTTACTTTAAGGAGATGAAGAATGCTCGTTTATAACGCACTTTTTTTTTTCTTGGCACTACAGCCCCAGTGGGCCTAGGCCTACCTCCATGAACTTCTCCGTTCACTTCGGTTTTTCTTGATCTTACACATTCGGTGATCAGCTCGTCGCAAGGCCTCTACCTGTACACAAGCACAGAAAAACGCACACACACAAACTAAACATCCATGCCCTGAGTGAGATTCGAACCCACGATCCCGGTTTCCAAGCGAGCGAATACAGTGCATGCCTTAGACCTCTCGGCTACCGTGACCGGCTTATTACGCACTTACGATATATAATTTAGTTCTTTTTCTGTTTGAACAATGCTAAAAATCATGTTTTAAACTTATATTTAAGGTTCTCAGATCCAGAACTGGGCTTATCCACTAAAACATTTTTAAAGAACTTAAGTCTAACGCAGGTGTTGAATCCAGGACACCTGCGGTAAAGCAGGTGTTAAAATCAGGAAATAACCCGTTGAGAGTTAACAGGCTTTATGTGCATTGCTAACTATTCCAGTTTTGCATCTAATAACATTACTCAAGTACTACCTTGTCGGTGGAGGCCGACTCATTGGCTGATGTCAGGGCTGAATATTTCAGCTGTATAGATACCCCAAAAGAAAAATGTGAAGTTTTCGGGAAAAATTACATTTTACCAACCCAATGAGGTGAACGTTCCAAGACGCTTATGGGAGCTGGAAAACTGGAAATAGGGGACGTTCGCAACAGTGATGTCCTAGCGCTTTCTTCGAATTCCGTAACGAGATCATTCAGAAGTTTATGTTCAACGAAATTTGCCCATTTTTACCTCGTGATATAAAGTTGAAGTACAGCTTGTAACATACCAGCAGATTTCATTTTGATAGTGGTTATTTTATAAAGAATTAGTATCAGTGTGGTGTAGGTGAAATTGGTCCATAGTATAAAGCTTGACAATTGCAATTTCGCGTCCTAAAGACGTTGGGATATGTACGCATAGTGTAACAGGTGTGTCGCTTTCGGGCTGTTATTGCCTCTAAATGTTCGGTTCATGATTGCCAGCAGTCGTTGCTGTCGTGCAAACAGCGTGAAACTGTCGATTTCAGGCAAGAACGCCGATAAATATGAGTATTTGAAAGGTGTAGTTCCACTGTTGTAACAGCGCTTAAATCATTCGACCTGTAAAGAGACTATGGTAATCTGTTTACGTATGTTCGGAACGTCGATTCTGATTGCCGATCTTATAAGTTCGTCTATTTACGCACCTCGTAATAGTTCTGGGCTATTCGCTCCGCCCTGTTTAATTATCTTGAAAACCAAAAGCCGAACGGAAAATTGTATGCGACATAAAACGTAGATTACCCAAAGATCCCACAACTAAGATTGAGAAGAAAGTACAGAAACTCCTGTTGAAACACAAAACTGCTCTTTCCACATATCTAAAACTTAAGTAGACTCCATACCATGTCAGACCTCCACATCTATATGGCCTTCAAGATTCACAAATCTGACATTCCTCTGAGGTGTGTAGCTAGTTCTGTTTGTTCCCCTTGTTTTCACCGTAAGATGCTGAGTTCTCTTGCCGGAAACCTTCATAAAGAATTCGGGCCACTTCGTACAGCTGTTGAAGCCTGTAAACATTCAATCTCCAGACACCCTAGTTAGCTTAGATGCTAGTATTTTCACTACTGTTACCAAACAACGAAGCCCTACAAGTCATCAGAAATAAGCTCCACAACAATGACATTGGCGGAACGGTCTCTCTTGCAGCTCGAAGCCATCGTGGAACTGCTGGGAGTTTGAGAACCGCACATTTTTGGGTGGACGATAAGTTCTCGTAACAGCAAGATGACCTGGTTAGGGGAAGCTATCGCCCACTGTGAGCAACATCCTCATGGAACATTTTGAGAAATTAGCTCTTGGCTTGGCGAAACACATTCGCTGTGGCTCCGGTACATTGAAGACATATTTGTGGTCTGGCCTCATGGTCCAGAGCGGTTACAGGAGTTTCTCATTCACCTCAATAGTGTAAGGCCTTCCATCCAGTTCACCATGCAAATAGAGTCAGACAGTGCGATTCTTTTCTGGCCATCAGGGAAGGGACGACGCTGGCCACTAAAGTTTACAGAAAACCCGTCCACACTGGCCGACATCTCAGCTTCAAATCTAACCATTCTCCACATGTGAAAAGGTTTAATTCAGAGTCTTCAGACTACAGCTTCCACCGTATCGACAAGATCTGTTTAATCCCATCAGGGTCCCGTTTATCAGAAATGAAGTTGCCTGCTCACAGAAAAGATCACTATGATTGGGTTTCTATTAGGTTTTAGCCCTGAGTGTTAAGTTTTTACTGCACAAATGGCGCTAGCGGTAGGCACAAAGTTCTCCTTTTAGTCCTATGCATTGGTTTTCATGAACTTGGTTTACCGGTTAGGTCCCCCCCCCCATTCACATCCGTTTCTGGCTTAGTTTCAGGTTTGTGAATGATAAAGGCAGACATACAAAGAGACGGGCAGCAGCTATTCAGATAACGCTTGCCTGGTATTCGAACGCCCATAGCTCTTTCTTTCTTTCTCATTGAGTAGTCAGCATGCCATAAATGCATATGTGGGAATGGACGTGTATCTACACGAACTTCTAATCTCGGCAGTAGAATTCTTATTCTTATTATTATTTCAGTAAGTAAATATTTCCTTAAACATGGTGGTAGATTCATTCGAAACCTTTAATATTATTTTGAAGGTATTGTCACGGGACGTTATATTTCGGAAATAGCCTTAGTATGCATTTTTGCTGTAAGACACACGGTTTCTGTCCAGTTGCCTGGCCATGTTGACATTATTTCAGTTTTCTTTTCATTTCTGTATCTGGGGTGTTTATGTTATCTTTAAGGTTATTTTTCTAATGCTATTCGAACTGAATCGTATGGGTTATTTATGCATAATAATGAACTGGCATGTTTACGAATTTTGTAATCTTTATTTTTCTGGGTTTTCTTTCTAATTCAGGCATTCCAGTACCAATATTAACAGTCTGCACTATATTTCCTTAGGCGGTTGAAGTAATTTCCGCCCGTTTTAGCTCAATATTTGAATTATTACAGATATGTAATTAGTTCATATTTTCGTACTACAACCTGCCTTTTGACATAATCTGAAGCCAGTTCCTTCTCCTTCCCATTCCGACAACATACTCGTACTTTAATAATATCGATCGTAATGTTACACTGCCACATCCTTCTCCGTGTTCCAGGTAAACGTTTTCAGTGGGGTTTCCCGACCAGAATTCTGTGTGCATTCGTTACTTCCTTCCTAGTTAAATGTTCAACTTGTCGTAGCTTTGTAAGATTTGAGGCTTTCACGGCGGTGACAATGAAGAAAGCAGTCTGCTTTTACCGTTTCTCACGGTCTCTTCGCTTGCAGATTTCTTATATTTTTTCTTCTACCCTGAAGATGGAGGCGATACGTTCCTCCGAAACGTCGGTTAACACCACATATACACGGTGCCAAATCCCAGAAGACTGCTTTCTTCATTGTCGTAGCTTTCTAGAATTCGCTTTTCTAACAGTACATGAGTTACTCTATAAATGTTGTCACTGCTGGCTCTGCTATTCGCATTATGCAACGGACAACCTTCATTTAATAATCTCATATGTAATGAAAGATATACAACTTAGTCATTAAGATGGGTGCCAAGCCAGAGCTTTGCTGATGAAGGCTGACGCGAGGAAAGCATTCCTGTGAGGCCAATGCTTGATTGTGGGCCAGTCTCTGAAGATGATCACGCGTCCCGACCAACTACACGGAAAGTTAGAAATACAGTAGACACGTTTTTAGTGTTACCAAGTGTGATTCTAACCTAAGGTTTATTGTTTGTGCACGCCTGCGATTTGTTTTTATGCTTCAGATGCTGGAAGTTCCGCTTATATTTTGGTGCATTCGTAACAAACTATTATATAAATGTGATGCCGTGTCAGAATTATATGTGGGAACGTTTGGTGTGAATAAGCTTTATACTGGAAATCGTAACTGCTATAAATTTGCGTTAAATACATTGCTGTATTAGCGCATAACTCCAGTCGTATTGTAACTTTCCGTGCGTCTCGGGGTTTCAGCCTATCATAGTGTTGACATTCTGCAGATATATGATAGTTTTAGCTGCTTTCTTCATATTGTGGACTTGTAGTAAATTTTCATGAAACATGGTACAAGTACCGTGGCAGTAGAGGCTTTCCCCGTCTGTCGTTAATACTAACATGGCGATCGTGGTAACTCGAGGAAAAGAGGCTTCACTGCCTCATCTCAGTGTAGGCCCTTGAAATGTGTGCTAATGGACCGCCGTAAAATGTGCAGCTTTTGGTAACGGAATTTTCTTCTGCATTCTAAAACTGTGCCGGCTTCTTGAATTTTATGTTTCGCTTTGATGTCGCTTAGATCTAAGCACTTTACGCTTATTGTACGAATGTAGTCATAAACGTCCCTACTAATTATATGGAACATATTTCTAAGCAGTTGACTTACAATTGCAGGCATGATGGTATCGGTCACTTTGAGATTCTGTTGGGAAAGCTTAGCGTAGTCGAAGTCCGCAATAGTGGAAGTTATGCACAAATATGTATCACTAAATAATTAAATCAGCTTCAGATCTTACCGCATGAAGAAAAGTTAACTCCAAAGTGTTTTCCAGAATTTGTAGTGCAACGTGAATTTCTGTTATTCTTCTCTTTTCTCTGACAGTGTAAATGTGTGTTTCCCCATTCCGCGACATGACCGTGATTGTAAAACATCACTGCTCTTATACATTTTGTGATATTTCATGTACACTTTTACTCCTTGGAATATTCTGGTATGTGGTATTAAGTCGTTCTGTCACTCGGGTCCAGTGTTCGTCATGCTAATAATCTTGGGCAGAATTTTCAGAGTGAAATCTCTGCTGTCGAGAGCGTCGAGGAACTTACGGGAACATTTACTCAGGTCTGTTTCACGGTCTGCAGTTCGTAGTGTAGCTGTGTATGTAGTCACTTTACGTTCTTTGTATTCCCTCTTAGTTTGTCGCTGTAAAAGTGAACTGACAGTATTCTTACCTCTTGTAGATTTCGGTGTAACATTTGTCTATGTAGCTGTGGCTCTGCCGTTCTTCTGTTGGACCTTGGCATCTTTTTGATTTACTTAATCCCATACACAGTCGGTGGGACTTTGGGGGAAGGATCAGCCCCTTCTCAAGGCTGTTACCTACACATAGAACAATACAGACACAGAATAAACTTACACAGTTATCCATGCCTTGAATGGGATTCGAACCCATGACCCCAGTGTTCGAGAAGCCGAAGACAGTTCATTCCTTAGACCGCGCAGCGACTGTGGTCGGCTCGATGTGACACTGGGGAGCTTAATAAAATGTGTCTGGATGCGATTGGAACCAACTTGGTTCCGGGATCAGTAATCTGTAAGGAAACTGGATCTTGTATCTTCAGTGGCCATATATTTACGTCACTGTCTGTCTACCATAATAACGTTGGGAACCAATTTGCTGACTTTCGCGGGATGAAACTGGGTGTCAGGAGTATGCCGTTGGGGCCAGAGATGCCTATCCGTTATAGTTTCCTGCCGTCGGTATGAATAGCGCTCCAGTCCTGCGAATTTGGCTTTCGGGTTAGTATAAGCACCATTTCGTATAGACTGATGTTTTTATGATAATAGAATTTCGAAAGATGCCATGTTGTCTCTTATATCAGAAATGGAGAATGTAAATATTGTAGCTGAACACTAATACGTATATATTATTTATTTTCCAGTGTTTCAGCTTAGAAGTGCAGTCATGGTTGGAACTCGAAGTGATTTTCTGACTCGCCATTAATTAGCAAAGAAGTTTGAAATGTTATGCTGTGTTAAACCTGTAATATGAATACTCTTATAAGTTTCTTTAATAGTTCGGATTTTACGTCGGCTTGTCTACAAGGATAGTTGAAATAATTTTATTGCTACCTTTAATTTGGAAGGGGCGAAATGGCGCATTACTTGTGTCTTCTTCATACAATCAAATTTTGTCTGATTTTGAATCGTATTCACAAAATTATGCGTAGCAGAAAACACGAATGTCAATGAGTTTATGGTTTCCTTGATTTTGTTAATGCTGTTAAGGGCGAAGAAACCACAGCACGCTTTGTGGTTTGTTTCCGTTTTCAGTAGTTACTCATGTGATAATTGGAAACCAATAACAGTATTACTGCTCTGTTTAGAAATATTTGAAGCAATTAATTTTCCATAAGATGGTCTCGTTTGTCATGCCGTATTTTATGTGGGTTACTGAGCGATGCTTTGAGTGTCGAGATTATGTAGCATAGGATGTCAGGTTGACCGACGAATTGGACAGGATTAGGCAGGAAGTGACCCTGGCCTGATGTAGGTACTATCTTGGCCTTTGCCTCGAGATCCCAGGATAGCCGGCCGCGATTCGAACCGAGTACCTCGCGAACACACTTCTAGAATCTTTCCGTTAACAAGATCTTACCTTTGCAAGAAAACATGGCGGCAAGCTTATCAGATTCTGGGCGTTTCAGAACGTGGCATTTTTATTTTGTGTATGGGATTATGACAGTTTTTTAGTGTGATAAGTGGGTACTGTTATTTCTGAGGTTGACTGTAATCCTTACAGCCACTTACCTAGCAGTTATCATTATTTTTATCTTTTCTTTCCTTTCAGTGTAATCTGTTTTTATGACTTCACGCTACACGTTTTCCTTTGAAAATTAATGGTCAACGAGCCGGTCAGCAGATTAATTCGTGAATGTCCATTTTGGTGTTCACAAAAGCCAGCCATTGGATCCTCTCCTGATCCAGTCATGCCCAGTCCCCGTCATATTTAACAGGCTAATTTTTAATTTGTGCCTGTATAGTTAGGTACTGACACGTTATACTGTTTGGGACATATTTTCGACGACTAATGAAATCGGAAATTTCCCCTATGGATATGCAATACGTGCAGCTTATACATGTTGCTAAACGTGCTGCTTGTCTTCTTTGCACAGTGTACGTAAATTTAACGTGTTTACTTGCTGCCCTTCTGTATCTCGAAAACAGCTCAGAGAATTCTGATGAAGTCTGGTATTGGCGTCAGCTGGTCCATAGCTTTGCAACGGTAATTGGTTTGTGCAGTAAATGAAAAAGAAAACCAATGAGACGCGCAGAGTCCCAAGGGACAAATATGCAAATGTGCCAAATCCCTGCACTGAACTTTGCACTCTTGTTCAGTTGTCGTGTAAGGAAACTTAGTGTTGCTGCTGTATGTGTTGTTAAACAGAGTTTTGCCATGTTCCTATAGACGAACAATATTTTTGCCACAGCCTGTAGTCTGCGTGTCTCCTTCACCAGCTATTTGCTTCTCTTTGCCGTTATGAGAGCATTCCTTGCGTGCCACTAGGCATTCCTTTTAGTTATGTATACATGTACATCTTCCATGTCATCAGCCAGAACACGTCAGATCCTCTTTTTATTGTTTGTTTAACTTTCCACAGTACTGAAAAATTGGAGAATTGAACTGAAAAAAATACCAGTGTAGTTCACTAACCCCGATCTCTTCGCCACCCAGTCAATTTATATATTATGTTGACCTAATCCTTCCAGCCGCACTCTGGCCCTGGGGTTCACTCAGCCTCTAACAGAAATGAGTACCAGGAATTAAATAAATAATTTTCCTGGGGAGTAAAGCGCGGCTGGCGCGTAAGGCTGACAAACTTACCGCCATCTTTGAGCCGATTGTCTAGATAATGTGGGACCCTCGACGTCTCACAACACTATGGGACTTAACGGCCTGTTACAGGGATACCATTACTTTTTTTTTACTTGTTGTTTATAGGATATTTGGAAAGTGAGATCTCGAATTTGATTTCTCTACAGAAATACTCAATTCGGTGAGAAAGGGTACATTTATTATTACCCTGCAATTATCGTTACAGAACTGTGGTAAGTGATGCTGCGAGACGGTTTTTAATTTATGCTTAAGACAGCTCTTCACTTAGAGTGAAATTCTAATACAGTTTACACTGTTGTGTGTACAAATGTATCTTTATTAATATGAATTAAAATTGCTTTTATATTCTCGGTAGAGACGCCGAAATTTAAGTTCGAAATCTCATTTCTTATATAAACTGAACTTCGTAGTTTGGAACTGTGATGCTGTCACATAATCTACGCAGTTTGGTTTTCACAAATTTGGTCCTCTGATGCAATCCAAAATTGATTGTGGAATATCCTTTATAGAGATATTTAGTATGCCTCCGAACCATACCATTGCAAGGCGCCGGCCTGCACACTGTACAGAGAAACATATATTCGAAGGAGCTGTAGTATTGGCTATGCAAAGGTATCCTGAATTACATATATGCTAATTTTACTAGCCGCCCTACATATGTGAAGCCACTTGAGAGGTGATTCGTCATAAATAATTTCCAGAATTTGTTGTTTAAATCTGCACTCTAGGTATTATAAAATTACTCTTCTTCTGGAGACGACTCTTCGAGTTTCCTATGCTTCAAGGCCGGAAAACTTAATTTGTACCAAAATATGTTTCTCAGTAGCCTTCCTTTCAATATTTCCAATGTGGTAACTAGGGAATTGCTGATAACCGGGAAGAGGAGATTCTAAACTTTAGAATCTACTCTTCCCGGTTATCAGTGCTGTCCAACGTTCTTATGTACTCGGGCACAATTCACTGATGCCTATGGAGGAGCGGGCGTCACAACACACTACTACTACCGCCGCCGCCGCCGCTGCCGCTGCCGCTGCTGCTGCTGCTAATAAAAATTTTCGAACATATTTAACAGTACTCAGACGTTCAAAAATGTCTCTTGTCTTACAATTTGAATTAATATTAAAAATCGGCTCAATTATATGTGGTTACGGAGGGCGCCAGAAAAATATACCGCGGGCACCGCGTTGGACAGAATTCGGACAATGGTGTATGACATTCGGGATTACTAGGTTTTCGGACTTTGTCCAATGTTCTGTACTCTAAAGAACATAACGTTTCCGACCTCAGTTGAGGGGGTGGGAGACACCTACTCTGTTGGGTCCGTTAGAAAGAGCTAACCTCAGTTACAGGACCAGTGATTGAGGTTAGTTCTCACTAACGGACGGAATACCTTTCTCCCACCCCCTCTTCTGAGGACGGAAACAGATCCAGTTCCCGAAACAGTGTTCTTTGGTGCCGGGAAGTGTATTTACATGTTGACATTTCCGAATTGTATATGTAATTTTGGGTCTTATTACTAGAACAGTGATAACTTGCCTGTTGTTTGATACAACGCTAGAAATTCGTCAAACAAAAGAAATAGTGTTTTAAGTTAAAATGATTAAGTAACATATTACCTACCTTTACTTCATTTAGTTTCCTTTCCTTGTGCTTCTGTGTTTCCTTCTGTGGTAATATGTACGGAAAGTGTAGGGTAAGTGGCCTTCCAGTAACATTGTTGGAATTATACCACAAATTTAATACTTTATTCTATGATGTCACTGAACGCGGTGTTTGGTTATCCCTGCAACGAAAGCATGTCACATGAATGTGTTTTGCGCAAACTACATTCGGTGTGCAGATTGTTACATTCCTAACATCCCATGCAACTGATGCAGTTTGGTGCAGCTGTAATGCATTAGACTTGCATTCCGCGGGTAATTAGTTCCAGCCTGAGCCAGATTACCATCTGTCCTGATGTAAAATTTTCGTGGTTTTCATCAATCTGTCCAGACAAATATCGTAATAATGCCTCAGTCCATATTGTAACTGCGCATTCTTCCTGTCTGACTTGATGTATAATCTGTTCTTTTGAAATAATATTGCGTTATCTAAGAAGTAGTCAGGCGCCGAAAGATTGTTTACTTTTTTGCTTTTGTTGAAGCGTCTGCGTTTGTTATAATTAAGGTTATTGTATCGTACCAAACTTCTCTACTTCGTACCTGCTTTTATACCCGTAGTTTCTTTTGCTTTCAAACTAAAGCTTTGAATACGTCCTACACTGTCAGTTGCGAAACCGGTTTGGATTTAATTTATGTGCGCTCGACAGCATGGACATGCATGTCAACTTTGTTGAAACCGTCCGCGGCATTAGCAGGTGCAGAAGACGAGGATATTGTAAACGAATATCACATCGCCAATTAATCGACACTGATCTAGTGCGGTGGCTTATGAGTTCTGTGTATTCACGTGTATTTTATAGTAAGGAGAACAGCTGACCCTAGCCACTGCCAAAAGAATCATATGTACTGTCAGTTCCTGGGAAGTCTAGCCTTGGTAGATAGGTCATACAATCTCTCGCGGAATGGGGGGTGCAGTCTTATCAGCTTACATCAGTGTGGGTACTACCACTTTGGAATGTGGAGCCCTGGAATGTGGTCAGGTGTATAGTACGTTGTGTTGTTTGTTAGTTGGTCTCCTTAGGCAATGTTTTCCGCTCGGGGAGTAGCTCTGAACGTCACTACAGCAATCGTACAACTTCGCGTGCTCCACAACAGTGTTTACCTTTCCGCGCGGCTAAAGTTACGAGGCACTAACTATAAGTAACCAGCTAGTTAACTTCATGGAGCAGAGTAATTGTCGAACTGGTAGAGAAATACCTCGCCTATTAGGGAATCCAAAAGTTCATTATCGTTATTATATTGGTCCACTTCCTGAACCAGATGGATCCATTAACACGCTAATATTCTATTTGTTTAATATTAATGTTGTCATCTGTCTCCAAAATGGTACAAAATGATCATAACAGTTCACTTAATATCGATTGATTGGAGTCGGAAATTATGCAATGATGCTGCATCACGTATATGGTATTTATCACCGAAGAAAATAGCAGGATAATTTATAGTGGAGTGGTCTGTGAAGAAGCAGTTCTGAACTCTTTTAAACTGATATCCTAGTATGCGATACGAGGTACCGAAATTCAGTTAACGCACCAGCAGAAATGAATTGCGTCTCAGGCTCGACTCTTTGAATTAGTCAGCCTAAACATAGGTCTATGATGTTATATTTCCAGGCACGATAATAACATGATGCATGGTTGTACGTAGCTTGTAAGCTCATAACAGTCTGTAATGGCCGGGATTTGAATCCGGTACCTTCTATATCAGAAGCAGGAGAAAGAACCATTAGAAGCATTCCGTCTCGGAGATTTATCTTTTATGGAAGTGCTACAATTCTGAATGAATTATACGTGTAGCCTGCGTTTGTTAAATCCCTAAGCTTCGGGCAGGTCGTTTTGAGAAGAGGCATTTATGTGTCATGTTGAATTTATACATTTTATTTTTGTAAAAAGTTTCCGTCTTATTCCTATGTCATTACTTTAATAATGAAGTGGCGAATGGCATTAAGCAAAGTGCCTTTTTGAATGTTTATGTTCGTGTTTTTTATTCCAGTGTTACAGAAGAGAGATTTAAATTGTCTTCGTTCCTCCTGTTTGAGTCCCTCCAACCGCCACTTCCTGTGTGCCTGCGGTGTGGTAGCTGTGTTACAGATATGCATGTCGTCCTTTATTATTTATTTGAAAGGGAATTAAATCTTGATTCTCTCTCCAACCCCTTTCTCCCCCCCCCCCCAATTTTCATTTGATTTCATTCTTGTTTTGGTGCGCGTTTTACCTCGCAAAATTCAGTTTCATGTAGCTGGAATTCAGACATCTGTAGTTCCCCCGTCATGTGTCTATTTTCCTTGAATTGAAGCACAAATTGCTGCAATGTTTGTTTAATTTCCGCGCTGAAGGGCGACCATGTGGATAGCGCACCGTTTCAGACAGAGGAAGACGTTTCCGTGATCGCATTCAGTTTTACATAACATTTCCATATGTATATTCTGAGTAATTAATCAGCTAAATATAGACCAGTGCGTCAATCAGGAGATATATTCAAAGTTAATCGTGTCTCAAGAAATTTCCCGCTTTTTTTGGAATCCGGAACTTCGTTGTCGTATTCACGAACTCTGTCTCCTGATCCATCTGGATTCCCTCTCATTAAGCGGTTTGTGATATATCGTAAAATAGGCTACGACTGTTTTCTACCTTTCCCCATTTTTTTATGTCCATTGTATTATGTGTTCCTAAGCTATAGGGAACTGCCCTATGCAGCTGACACTTAGGTAAATTACAAACACTGCGCTGTGAGGAATTCCATGAACATTTTCAGACGCGGCTAGCGAAAGAAATCCCTCCTGTTACAGACACATCAAGTTATCACCGTCACTCATCACAAATTCTTGAGTTACTTAAATCAGGTTCATATTCCTGCAACGTATCATCCTAAGGTCAGTTTTAATATAATCTTCTACCCAACGTTTAATATCCCGAACACATCTCTTCATTTGCCAACAACAAATTTACAGCCATTTCTTAGTTCCTCTGTCAACACCTCTGCTTTTGTCTTCGCACATACCATAATCTTCTGTTTAAGTACCTTAACCCTAGATGAACTCAAATGAAGAAGTTCCTCTTTGTGTAACTGTTTTCAGCAGTTGACGTGGCTTCGTCAGATAAACCTAGATGAAGAATCATGGTTGCTATATGAACTTACTGGTAGCCACTTTCCGGTAAATCCAACTTTGAAATGGGTATATAAATTCTCCACATTTGCATTGTAGTCAGTGCATATCCGGTGCGACCGCTTCCTTATTTATTCTTTTTGGTGTTCTTAAGCAGTTTCTATGTGGAACAGTACTGACTTCTTCTCTCTTCTCGTATTAGTATCGCGTATAACATCCTCGCTCATTATGAAGTCTTGGCAGTAACGATTTTGGAAAGGTCGGTTGCCCACCCTTCCTGTTCACTGAGATGCCTGCCTCTATAGAACTCACTTCTTCCCTCGGTCATTAAGGCCGTGTTGCTACGCTCCGTGTCCTGCGCATAGCATTTGTGCTCCAAAGTGGAAGAAAGAAACAAGTGAAAGAACAGTAGTACATGTTGGTCGAAATAAAGGGGGACCCCTCGTGATCTTTGGCACTAACCCACTCCATATTGCATGTCTCTTGAAGATGTGATAGTTAGCCAGTAATATGGTTTCTGCTACTATGCACACAATTGTTTATTAAGTATTTTTAAAATCTCACGATTTGACCCTGTGAGGAGCCCCTCCCCTCTTAGAGCAACTTAGAAAGGGGAGAACGCCGCTTTCGTCCCTGGTTCCTTTACGTTGTTTCGCAATGCCTTTATCCCCAGATAGAGTGGGGTGACCAAGCTGTATGCCTTGACTGACGATAGCCATAAATTCTCCAAATAACAAGATTAACATATGTTTAATGTAACAGAATACAGCAGTACAGTACAATAAAATACAATAGAAATACAGACTAATCGCGACGCCCAAACAGCGACGTCGCGTATTTAGGGGAGGGGGTGATTTTATCGCCGTCGACGCCCAAAAAGAAAAAAAAAACACAAGGCAAACAAATTAAAAAAANAAAAAAGCAGCTCCAAACTGAATTTCTCTCACTTACCACACTGAAGGCGAGCTACTCCGTCTTAGGACAAATGCTCGCCAGAGATACGGGCACACTTGTTAACAAGTCAAATACAGCTCGATTTTTAGTGTCTGGGCAATACAGAATGCCCCAAGAAAACGCTCACATTCGCTACCACTCGTCCCAAAACCAAGGGAGACGCTACCCTTCCCCACCCAGAAGAAGAAACCCAAACCGAATTTAGACCAACCAGATCCAAACATAATTTTGTTACCTCCTCCTCCTCTGACTACAAGTAACCGAGTACGCCCCTGTCCAGCCCTCCTCCTTAGAACTCCGAACAAGCTAGAAACAGCTGGAGGAGTAAAGGAGGGGAACACGTGGTGAGCATGGACAGCAACATTCTAGAACAGTAGAACTGCGACGGAATGGGGGGGGGGGGGGCACCAAAAGGAGATAGTAAACGTTGCTCACCTATCTGAGCCACTTAAATCCTCTTCACCCCTTCAAGCCCTGTTTCTCAAAGATACATTGTAGTACATTTGCTCATTTACTCGGATTAATCTGTATTCCTCGGCTTTTCAGGCTTAAGTTTTGTTTGAAGCTCAGTCACTTTAGGACATCAGTTGATAAAAATTATTTTAAATACATAATTTTTATTGAAGTATTTCTTCAGGTCTTCTTATGGTAATGTTAGTGTGTCTGAATTAAAGCGGTTGAGATGAGCGCGGCGCTCAGCATTTATAAGGAAAAAGAAACGAAGATTCAATGAGAAGAGAACACTTGGTAGTCCTAGTCATAAATGTCATGCTGATGTTTAATAGAATCTTACATAATATGTCACAGAAGTATTATCTGGATTATACAGACTCAGATTTGTGTACAGTAGTATTTCTTTCTTGATTTCCCCAAATCTGACTACGCAAATGCTGGAATAGCACCACAAACCACGCCCTTCCCCCACTTGCTTCCAGATTTATCATTGATGATCAGCCTCCCATTCACCCGCTAGGAATCTTATGCAATTGGGCCGTTGTTAAATAAACTGAAGAGGAACTAATATGTTGATTGAATGGAATATTTTTAAAGATTCATCTAGGGGTTTATTATTGCTAGTGGGGTGGGACTAAGTCCCTTGTACTGCGGCCACTTCTGGCCTATTGTGCCAGCCCCAGATGATAGGTGAGGGTGATTGTGGAGCAATTGGTGGAATGAAGAATGGCAGGGGAAACCGAAGTACTCGGAGAAAACCTGCCCCAGCCCCACTTTGTCAACCACAAATCCCACTTGACCAGACCCGGGATCGAACCCGGGTAGCCAGCGACTAACCGCTTGAGCTATGACGCGGTCCTCATCTAAGGTTCATTGTAATTAAGTTGCTTGCCAAATTGTAAGTCACATTCATTTTATCATTCCACACTGTGTAGCATGTGCAGCCGAGAAGTTCTCGTTAAATATGTTGCTGTACATACTGCACTAACAATGATTCTGGTAGCCATTATCTCAAACTAAACGAATGAGATACTCTTATGTGCATCACAGTTGGTATTGTGATATCTCCTAATACTTCTTGTCCGGAATGTGTTTCTTTATATTCATTTTTAATGAGATGTTCAGAGAAAATGAGTATATCCTCCCTTGGAAGTAATAATTGTGTTTCAAGCAGAGTGACCTGAGGATGGAAAAAAATGTCGTTCATGTATAACAAATTCTGAGTATCACACTTCGTTAAAACCCATTTATAGAAATCGCAACTGATCCTTGCGGGTAGGCAGAATAACGAAGCTAATGAATATTTTCAGTTCATTGTGAAATATGCGTATCACTTACTTTCTGCTTTCCCAGAAGTATGTATGTTGAGCAAGTAGGCTTCTGGAGAACGTATTCTTATTGAAAATTGCATAAGGTCTGCTGTAAAAATTCGCAGTTCTCCCCTACGTAATACTGTTCAGTAAGACGTAGAACATTCCATTAAAATAAATCCGATGAAATATTTCGCCGACGCAGGGGAATGACCTACAAGTCCGGTTACGATATATAATCAGCCCTCAGCCCTCGGCATCCCATGTTAAAGCCACATGTTGGGACACATGCGCAGACCAGCCTAAAGGCACATCACTGCTCTAGGGGCTGTACACCAACCGGCTCCGCCTTGGATCTCTCGGTGTGTTCCTTCATCAGGCCTCGCGGTGGTTCAGCTTCCACATTAAGTTTTAAAGTATATTTACAGATCATTTTTCATTTTATTCAAGACAAACCCTGGAAATTGTTTACAAGATTCCACGACTTCATAACCTGAACCTGCGCTCTGTGTTATATTTCCCGCGAACCTTCAATTTCGCTGCTGTTTTGAACAGCCGATTTGTAATGTTCATTCATTCATTCAATAGTAATCTGTCAGACGACAGGTCCACAGTCTCTCCCAAAACAGTTCCTCCACTTAATGCGATCTTCTGTTTTTGGAAAGAGACTATCCAGGAAAAGTGATAATGTGGTAGTTTTTCCATTTGCTTTCCACATCGCAGTACAGCAGCCGTTCAAACCACTCTGGTCACGCCTGTTGCTATACGAACTTGAACCATCTCGAGCATCATTTGCTCNTGGTTCAGCTTCCACATTAAGTTTTAAAGTATATTTACAGATCATTTTTCATTTTATTCAAGACAAACCCTGGAAATTGTTTACAAGATTCCACGACTTCATAACCTGAACCTGCGCTCTGTGTTATGTTTACCGGGAACCTTCAATTTCGCTGCTGTTTTGAACAGCCGATTTGTAATGTATCCTATCCTAAATCGTGTGATACTCAGTCCCGGTCTGAGTTAGGACCCGGTGTTTTAAGGACTGTCATGGTTAATCTTAGCATCTGCGTGCTGAGTGGGAGAAAATCCCCGAACGTAAGCAGTAGGTGCTTTGTGCNAATGTATCCTATCCTAAATCGTGTGATACTCGGTTTAAGCCCCGGTCTGAGTTAGGACCCGGTGTTTTGAGGACTGTCGTGGTTAATCTTAGCATCTTCGTGCTGAGTGGGAGAAAATCCCCGAACGTAAGCAGTAGGTGCTTTGTGCCACATCTCTTGTGACGCTGCATACTTTCACCATCAGGCGTTACCAGTTTACCCATCTCTTTGTTTAGGCCTGAGCATAAGCTGAATAGTTCGATGTTTGCTCCTCTGCTTCTCTTTGGGGGATATCGATACAGTTACGCCTGTAGCGCCTAGGGGAGTACATCTATGTACGTGCTTTAAATTCTGGTTCCACATAAACTAATTTCAAACCACAACGCCAAGAGGAAACATCGATGCGAAAATTAAAGGGTTATACTGGCTGTTAGGAAGAAAATCCCATCTGAACCTGGAAAACAAAATCCTGATATACAACACTGTGGTAAAGCCCATATGGACCTATGGGACTGAGCAATGGGGCTGTGCCAGTAAGTCCAGGATCGCCATCATCCAAAGATCCCAGTCCAAAATACTTCGAGTAATGACAGATGCACCATGGTATGTATCGAACAACACCCTTCACCACGACCTTGGCATCTCAGTCATCTCTGATGTAATCCAAGAGCATAGCAGCAAACACCATGATCTACTAGAGACGCACATCAATCCATTGATGCAGCCGCTACTGGAAGAACCCAAAAACAGACGATTGAAAAGACGTCTTCCAATTGACCTCAAGTGAAAAACAGAGGCTCCTTCGGTGGAAGGATCCTTATCTTGTCATAGGCGGGCTTATTAGCCCAATGTTATCACAGTTGCTTATGGAATACTGTAATTCTGATTGCTACTTAAGTAACAATTAAAAAACCACAACGCCGAATTCAGTATGATGGATCCACATGTCTGAATTGTAAATGTCAATAGTGGATAGTTTAGTCTTCGGTTATCTAATGACGCTGACAATTCAACATATTTTTACCATCGAATGACGTAAAGTAATACGAGGGAGAGTCAGTAAATAGGTCACAAATTGATACAGAACGTAGAACATGTGACATTCGAACCTGAGAAAAAAAAACACTTATTTCTCGACATATCCTCCACCAACACTGATACACTTGTCCCATCGCTTTACCAGTGCGTCGAAACACGTAACACAGAAGTCGTTTGACGGTTGTCTCAGCCACTTCCGCAGCTGGTCGGGCATCATCTCCGACTTTCGAACGTCCTTGAGAGAATTTATCGACCCAGTTGTGAACCGCTTTACACGATAAACACTTCCTACCGTAAACGTGAAACATTTATTAATGAATAGCCTTTGAATTGGGTCCTTTTGTCCACAAAAGAAACGCACAATAGAACGTTGTTCTTCAGTAGTATTCATCAGGCACGGACGCCATTTTGACTACTAAAACCAGCCACTGAACATAAGCATGCGCGTCTGCTACCTAGACTTTCATGAAGCTGGATTGTGCTGCTACTTAATGATACACATACATTCCTATTACTTCCATTAAGGCTGTTTTACTTCTGCTTGTGTCCTTTCTGACTTTCTGACTCTCCCTCGTAGTCATCTGTGTACGGTGAACTAGAAACGGACGGCGAGGGAATGCTCGTGGTCTGGTGTGGAGGAAGCTCTTCGTCTGATTTTCTCCTGGAATGACTGCGGAGAGGAACGAAAATTTGAAATTTTAACTGATCTCCTCATTACGAATCATTCGCGTTGTTAAGTTTTTCCGCAGTAACGAAACTGACTTTATCCAATGGCTGTACGAGTGTTTCCGATTACAAACTTTACTAAACGCCACTCATGCTCTTAGAGGCCCACCTGCTTGTGACGTCATGGCGTCTGTGAAGCGGCGCAAGGAATTTCAACGCATTCCATTAGATCGAGGAAGCCATTGGTGACGTCTGAGAGAGGTTTTCTGGCCCTAAATATAGATTAGTCTGTATGACATAACCGTTTTAACTGCTTCATTTTATTTTTCGGTCTGTATGTGTGTCTGACAATAGCGTTTTTCAATTTGGGGTTTGATTCAATGTTTCCTTCCCTGGCAGTCATATTATTACCCTATATTTTGCTTTCCCACTCAGCATTCTGTGTAGACGTTAATAAAAGCGTTTCTTTTGATTGTTATTAATTTTGGGCTGGTTTTGATGTTCGCTGTCAATTGTCAAGGATGAGGAATGGTAAGAATGATATGTAACGTAAACAAGACACGTGACAAAAGCACCCCTTTGGTCAGGTTTTGTAGATTAAACATGAGAACAGACTATTGACAGACACTGACATGAACGCGGCCTCGTTTAAATCGTCGTTCTTTGTCTTAGGCGGCTCATACACGTACGAGTCTGGCTCGCGAGTCCGGCTCGGCGAGGAGCCGGGCTCGGATAAATTTCACCACACAGGTATGAGCGTGGCGACCCACACACGGACGAGTTTGGCTTATTGGAACCCGAACCGAGTCGGACTCGCGAGCAAGACTCGTACGTGCATGGGCCCGCACATTCAGGCATATAGATCGCCTCTATAAGCTATGGACCTAGTATATGACATAGTAATACACCCAGCAGCCTCACAGTTCGCTCATTGCCAGCAAAAGGACGAGTGTATTTTGGTTGCAAGTAATCTGTTATCATCGTGGGCATATTTTCTTTGGGCGTGTCATTGTCTTGATAAAGAGATATACAGTGTTTTTGTGTGGCTTCGATAGGAGAGGAAGGCACTTCGTGTGTTTAGTGCGGCAGATACAGTAACGGCGTTCCCCTTCTTTTAGTAGAGGACGGAGGCACGGCTATTTCTGAGACATCGCATTTCTTTACATCCAGGCAACGTCCAGAGGAAATTTTCCAGTGCTGTGAATTCAGCTCATCCGTTTCTCGTTGTCAGGCTGTATTTATAATAGTCGTTACTTTAATTCTTATCGACAGATATTATGCTCTCTGGCTTGAGTTGTTTGTCCCATGTACCCTCTTCGTTATGCCGCTGGATTCATGTTCTTTAAGAGGGCAGTCCGAGCTGTTTTAAGCACTTATTCTTTCCGCCTTTTCCGTGTAAGTCAATATCATTTCTTTATTTATCCGGTAAGGATTAAACTGCATTCACTGTTTCATGGTACTTTTCTTGTTATCTTAAAACTATCTTCCATTTTTAAGGGACCTTCATTTTCTTCGCTTCAGACAAATGTTTAACAAAAGTAGGCATCACTTCCACATAACAACTGATACTTGGTACATATTTCTACATAAGAAACAAACATATTTGTACATACTACGTATGTGTATGATGCATCTCGGAATGCAGAAATCCATGTACCAATGTACCCATGTTCGATGCAGTTACTAAGCAGTACACGCTTCTGGCTTCCTTCTTGTTTGTAAAACATCTGTCTTGTCGTGTCTTCTCCTCTGCTGTTTAAAAACTTAAAATTAAAATATACAAAACTATAACTTTTCCTGCAGTTTTGTATGGGTGTGAAACTTTGTCTCTGACATTAAAGGAAAAACAAACTGAAGGTGCTCGAAAACAGGGTGTTGAGAATATTTGGACTGAAGATGGATGAGACAATGGGAGGAGGTTGAGGAAATTGTATAATGAGGAGCTTAGTAACTTGTACTCTTTGCCAGATGTAATCATGATCAAGGCAAGGAGGATGGAATGGGCGGGGCATGTAGCAAGCAAAGGGATAAGAGGACCGCATACAGGATTTCCGTGGGAAACCCAGAAGGAAAGAAACCACTAGGAAGACTTATACGTACGAGGGATGGTCATTAAATTTGTCACAAATTGATATAAAACGTAAAGCATGTATTTTTCGATACATGCTCCACCAACACTGATGCACTTATCCCATCGCTTTACCAGTGCGTTGAAACCCGAAGCAAGGAAGTCTTTTGATAGTTGTTTCGGTCACTTCCGCAGCTGGTTGGGCATCATCTGCGACTTTCGAACGTCCTTGAGAGAATTTCTCGACCCAGTTGTGAACCGCTTTGCACGACAGAAACTTGCCACTGTAAATAGGAAACAATTATTTATGAATATCCTTTGCATTGAGTAATTTCGCTTCCGTTAAACGGTAAGCTTTTTCCGCATATTAGAAGTAATTCGGCATTGAATATCTTCCTCGAGACTTCAGACTCGCTTAATTTTTTATAAATTGACGTTTCTTTACAGTCCAGGCTTTATTTTCGATAAGTTTTGCTGCTGCAGTTAATTTTTGTTCCCCGTCTGAAAGATTGAATTACGAATAATTCAGTTGACGTGTGACAGAGAGGTGTCAACACAACGTTTAATTTAAACGCTTGGATTTGAAGTGTTGTTCATCATGTCCCATAGATGCTTTGAGTAACCTGCTGTAACTCTAGTACATGGTACGGAGAGAAGTCTAATTATACTGAAGAATAACACCGCAGGTCTCGCGTGGTAGTCCATAAATTTTCATTTTTATACGACAGTCGAGCAACAGCATTGTTTTGCCGCCCCGTCCAGCTCCAGAAAATTACATTTTTCGTGCACTTCGTTTGTTACACAGTCCATAATTCCCCATTATTGTAGAACAATGGAGCGAGATTGAATCTTCTCCGTGATACGCAGACCTATGTATGAATAGCAGTGATATGGCAATCGACAGAGCTGTTTTTTTTTCTCATACTCCAAAGCATATTGCTGTTTTAGCCTGTTTTTCCGTTGGTATATTTCGGTTTTTAGCCTGTTTTCCCATTGGTATATTTCGTATTCTGCTGTTTTAGAAATTGTCCACATTTAATACTTTGACATCACAAATAAATAGTTGTGATGATCTGAGTGATTTTATTGATTCTCCTTTATTGTTATGAAGACATTTCCTCGAAGAGGAAATTCTTATTATCGGTCACTCTAGATCTACTTTTCCTTCACATTCCTTATCAGTTAATCCATATTTCAAATTAAGTTTTCTTATATCAGTCATCCCCACGAACATTTTGGTCATGTATTTTGAGGTAGAACGAAAACCATTTTTATTCGTTCAGTGTTCCCATAAAATATAATTGATAGGCAGTCTGGCAAACTCAAGATAAGAAATGAAGGACGAAGAAAATACAGTACGAGATGAGATTGGAATGGTTTGTCAGGAATGGGAAGAAGGTTGCTGCGTGCAATGTAAAAGTTATACGAGTATGATGCAACTGATCGGTGGCCTTCTCCTCCTCAGTGAGACGTTGCAAAAGGGAAGATTTCGTGTAATTGTTTTGTCTGTCGTGTCTCCAGTACTCGGGTTATAAAACGAAACGATACGATAATGAAGCATGACTTCACAGAGGATTCAGTAAAATACAGTTTATATGGCTGATATTTCTTCGAAAAGCGATCACAAAGAATGTCAGGTTTATGTCCCTGAACATTCTGTCTGGAATTAAATTGAAAATTACAGTCGTGGCTATAGTAGTTAGTTTAATTTCTTGGGGTGGGGGTGAGACTGAGTCCAGTTGGCACGGAAGCCCCTGTTTGTCCTATCGTAATAGCACCGAATGATAGGTGGTGTGTGTGAAGTAGTCGGTGGAACGAAAATTGGCAGGAGAAACCGTAGTACTCGGAGAAAACCTACCCTGGCGCTACTTCTTCCACCATAAATCCCACATGATCTGACCTGGGATCGAATCCGGGCCGCCGCGTTGGGAAGCCGGCGAATAACCGCCTGAGCCACTATGAGAGAATACAGGATATTATCCAGAGCAGGGGAACAGAATTTTAGTATTTGGCCCGCCATCCCCCGCCCCAACCAACACCACCAACACCAAATGTCTTGATCAGTATTAAGTTTACGCTTTTTCAAAGTAAGACACATTTGCATCGATGGTACAAGAGTTTGGACCCCAAGTATATTCGCTCAGAATGTTGTTCACCGGTTGGAACTACATGAAAATGGATCGGTGATACTGAATAAAGGAAATATATTCTTTTAGCCTACTTTCCTTATATTGGAAAAAATAAAGTTATGCTTATGCAGTCACCATGCTTCTCTCTGTGACTGAATATCTATTTAACCCCCCCTTCCACTTCTGAATGCCTTAACCAGTCTTTATGAAACTTACTATATATATATGATGGCACCTGACCCTTTCCATCAGTCTGTGTGTCTGTGTGTGTATCCCACATCATCAATAACAGCTCGGTAAAAACATTACCGGGCAACGAATACACACGCAACAGTAGAAAAATTGTTGTACGCGTCTTTTTAAGAGTACATGCGGTCCGTGTTGTTTCAAGGAAAGTAGGCGAGTAGTTCTTCGCAGAACTTCTTGTTAGTCGTCTTGTGAAAAAATACAAATAAACCAAAGTCATAACGACCATATGTCGCTGTGAAATCGAAACCGAAAAATAAAATTGAGAAGGTGTAATCCATACCAGCCGCTCACGATGGCCACACTATGTAAAGCAAGAACTATCTTAGCTTGCTCGGACTCAGGGATTGGGGGTTTCGAATCCCACTTGAGGCAGTGATGTTTTATTTGTGATAGCGGCCTTGTGATGGGCCGATCCCCGTCCAAGGAGCCCTACCGACTCTCTTAAATTAAGAAAGTAAAATGTACGTACCTCGACACCGTAAGGATATAAAAGTAGCAGACTAAGAAAGAAAGAAAACAGTCCATGCCGAAATACACTCGTAAACTGACAGAAGCAGCAGTAATAATAAAATAGATTTGAACAGGTGGAATTAGACACGTGAAAAGATAGAGTCTGTGTTCTGCAAGTTCTTAGTGGAATGTGAACACAGATATATGTAATGTAATGAATCTCAGTTCAATAAACTAAACTAAACTAAACTAAACAAGGCCGCGCCATAGTTCAAACGGTTAGTCGCTGGCTTCCCACCGCGGCTGCCCGGGTTCGATCCTGGGTCTGGTCAAGTGGGATTTGTGGCGGACAAAGTGGCGCTGGGGCAGGTTTTCTTTGAGTACTTCGGTTTCCCCTGCCAATCTTCATTCCACCAATTGCTCCACAATCACCCTCACCTATCATCTGGGGCTGGTACAATAGACCAGAAGTGGCTGCAGTACAAGGGACGTAGTCCCACCCCACTAGCAATAAAAAAACTGAACAAACGTTTCGTACTTGTTAAAGGTATGTCGTCATACATTTCCTGTATTAGTTAGTTAGTTATTGGAGAGGGTGGGTTTCCCCATGCACTTAGACCAGTATTGGTCCATTGTGCTTCCATCTATCATATTCTACCAGTCTCTATACCCTACCGATACTGGTGCGTACCATCAGTCCCGACCGAGCCAGCGAGTTCGGCCTCTACTGGCCTAGCGGTGTCTATAATGCTTCCCCCATCTATCAGAGGCGTTAGAGATTACTGTTGGGCGGGAAATGTCCTTGAATTTAGCTCAGTGACCTCCTTTGGAGATATGAGGTTCTTTTACGTGCCGTAAAGCTACGACACGGGACACACGGCTTAAAGTCCCTCCCGGAGGACTTGTTCCCCGAATTTTTCCGCCCTTAAAAATTCCACGACCTCCGCCGGGTTTGAACCCGCGTACCGCGAGTCATGAGGTGGGAACGTTACCTCTAGACTACGGAGGCCACTTTTCCTGTATTAAGTGTCACAAATATCACTACCATCTCAGTAGTTCGTGCGTCCGTAATGTGGATAATGCTATTATATGGGGAAGAGTACGAATTTGGGTAGCCTCAGGTGGGATAATATCTGTAGGAAATTCCATCGAAATTCATCCAGTGGGTCTCGAGTTGACACATGCTGGGAGACAGACACAGCTAGCCCAATATGCATTGTTTTCAAAGAACGCATAAAAGCGGATTGCTGTTGAGTGTGGTGTGGCTCGTAGCACATGCGCCGTAAGATTTATCAGACTTCATACGAAATAAAACAGAAGACGTAGCCAACTCATATGCATATATGTTCTCCCGTTTAGTTGCATTGCTTTTACAATTTCTCTTACGTAGATTATTATATACTTACTTACTTACTTACTTGCTCATGGAGCTGAGCCCTTCAGGAGGAGCCGCAAATTCTGCAGTTACTCAAGAATTTCCCAGCATTTTATGGAACCCGAAGGTTCATTACCGTGTTCAAAGAGCCCTCCACTGTTCCCTATCCTGAGCCAGATCAATCCAATCCATCCCATCCTATCTCTATAAGATCGATTTTAATATTGTCCACCCACTTACCTCTTCGTCTTTCCAGTGGTCTCTTTCCTTCTGGATTTCTCACCAATATCCTGTACGCATTACTCGTCTCCCCCATTCGTGCTACATGCCCTGCCCACCTCATCCTCCATGATTTGATCACTCTAATTATACTTGAAGAAGATTACTAAATATTATAAAATGAAGTAAAAGTTTATTGAGTTTTGTTTCGTTAAAGTACGTAAAGCTGTGTCCACATAACGCCAAGTGTCTGTGATACACAGATTATTAACATTCGTAACTACTTCCTTTTTATTTAAGTCAATTTAGCTACTGTTGCTACTGCTACCACTATCGTCACTGCTGTCTATCCATGGCTGTACAACCCTTGTGCACCTTGGCCGCTCTTTCAGTTTGTTAATCTATACATAGTCGGTAGGACTCTTTGGACGGGGGATCAGCCTGTCGCAAGGCACAGGACAACACAGACAGAGAATAAACTCACACAGATATCCATGCCTCGAGCGCGATTCGAACCCACGATCCCAGTGTTCGAACAGGCGAAGACGGTTCATGCCTTAGACCGCGCGGCCTCTGTAATCGGCATCGTTACTACTGCACTAGTTAGTTAGTTAGTTAGTTAGTTATTTAGAGAGGGTGGGTTTCCCCATGCACCGCGACTAGTTTGATCTATTGTGCTTCCCTCTATGATATTCTACCAGTCTCTTTACCCTACCGATAAATGGTGCGTACCATCAGTCCCGCCGAGCAAGCGAGTTCGGCCACTTGCTTAGCGGTGTCTATAATGCTTTCCCCATCTATCAGAGGCCTTAGAGGCTATTGTTGGGCGGGAAATGTCCTGGAATTTGGCTCAGTGATCCCCTTTGGGGATATGAGGTTCTTTTGCGTGCCGTAAAGTTACGACACGGGACACACAGCTTAAAGTCCTTCCCGGAGGACTTGTTCCCTGAATTTTTCCGCCCTTAAAAATTCGACGACTTCCGCCAGGTATTTGAACCCGCACTGCACTAGTTATATTCCTGCTATCTTCTTCGCAGTCCACTTTATTGTTTATGTTTTTGTACCCTTGTAACGCCATCAAGCGGGATTTACGTTCCTCCTACTTTCCTCTCCCATTTGCATCTAGTTCTGAATAAATACATTCCAATGTGCGTTCTTTATTTTTAATTTACTACATATATACAGTTTATAATTTTCTGGTATGCTGTGGCCTCATTTATGTTTAACCTTTTGCAACAGTATACAGCGGAGTGTGTGGGTCGCATTTGTAGCAATGATATGCCAGCATTTAAAGTTTTAAAATATAACCAGCTGTTGTCATCTCCCGGTCGGATGATCACCCTAAGTTCAGCTGCACTCGCCGTTTCATTGCAGCCGTCTGACCAGGAACCTATATAAAGCCTTGTCCACCTCTGCACATACGTCAGTTAATGAGCGTGGCTTACCAGACAGCTGATTTCTTGTCCAGATGCCTGCCGTGCCGTGTTGAATGATATTGATGACCTCTCTTTGTTACACCTTACTCCTGTTTTCCTTTCAGATTATAACAGAATGATTGATTGGTGCTTGACGTGCGCCGAGGTGTCTGGCACCCGATACAGGGATCATCTCGAGAGTCTTGGTTTGTGAGTTTACTCATTTATGTAGGTACTATTTCTTTATATCTGAGCCAAGAGATCCCTCAGTAGTAAGCTAGAAAGTCAGGTGACTGCCGGCATTTACAGTTGCAAAAAGATTGAAGGGACGAGGATGAAGTTCGACAGAATGTTTTCCGAACAGTTTAAAACATTCGGGGCTTTACTTTGTGCTAGGAGCCGGGATAGCGTAGTCGGTATAGGGACTGGCTACGGGCTGGACGGCCGGGAGGATCGGAGTTCGAGTCTCGGTAGGGTCAAGAATTTCTCTTCTCCACCGACTGTAGAGCCCACCCTATCCAATGCGTAAGAGGGGCCTCTTTCCCCGGGGGTGAAGCGGCCGGGCCGTCAAGCTGGCCACTCACCTCCAGCTTGTGCCGAGGCAAAGAAAATGTCAAGCCATACGTCCACTCCCCCATACGCCTTTAAGGCGTATTGTTTAATTATTTTAGCACAGGAGCAACTCTACCTTTTTACGTCGTGTTGTATAAAAAGTACGAGTATAGGTTTGAAGAAAGCAGTTTTCTGGGATTTGGCACCGTGTATATGTGGTGTTAACCGACGTTTCGGAGGAACGTATCGCCTCCATCTTCAATACACGGTGCCAAATCCCAGAAAACTGCTTTCTTCATAGTCACCGCCGTGAAAGCCCCAAATCTTACAAAGTATAAGTTTACTTCCCAGGAAGATGTGTTATACTGAATCTGTCATGTAGCAGTATAGAAATGTGTGGAAGCAAGGAACGTAACAGAATCCATGGCCTGAGTTGAAACCACTCGGAAAGACGTAGAAGTGAAGACAGCATTAGAACAGCTTAGGATACAGTCAGATTGCTGCATTTAGATTTACAGTTTTTGAGAACCTTAGCCTCGGCCGTTCCCCGAGGTATTTAGCTAATGGCAAATGGTCAGTTGCTAGTCTCCTAGGTTTGGGTGGGTTAGGGCTGGCTGATCAAGACCTCGCACACGCAGAATTTATAGACGACGTATTTTCGTAGTTTCAGTTTGTTAAATTTTTTTTTCATATCATCTGTGATAATTGCACTCCCAGGAATTTCCTCCATTAAGAACAAAATGGTTAATCTGGCGACCATTCCCCTGGAAATCAAGTTGACCTCACCCCAGGGAGGGCAAGAAGGGAGCGCATGATTTCGCTAAGGAAATCTCTTAGAATGCGAACATATCTGTGATGAGAGCACAGAATCAGAATGAATCTTAGGGAGGGTGATCGTGAGCATGTAAGCTGGCTAACCCTGAATCAAGCGGCTTCCGTAGTCTAGGGGTAACGTTCCCACCTCATGACTCAAGTTACGCGGGTTCAAACCCGGCGGAGGTCGTGGAATTTTTAAGGGCGGAAAAATTGAGGGAACAAGTCTTCCGGGAGGGACTTTAAGCCGTGGGTCCCGTGTCGTATATTTAAGGCACGTAAAGATCCTCACGTCTCTAGGAGACATCTGAGCAAAATTAGGCAAAAAGTTTGCCGCCTAAGTAGTTTCCAATGCCTCCGGTAGATGGGGAAGTTATCGGGTACCAATGCCAGCAGAGGCCAAACTCGCTGGCAGAAAGGGGAGAGTTATCGGGTACCACTGCCAGTTGAGGGCCGACCTCGCTGGCAGAAAGGGGAGATAGCGGGCACCAGTATTGGTATGGTATGGCGACAGTAGAAATTTAAGGGGGACGTACAATAGACTATTAGTCGCGGTGCATGGGGAAACCCACCCCCTCTATACTGAATAACTGAACCCTGAATCAGGATCGTGCCTAGTAGTGTTCGTTAGCTTTTGCTTCCATTATCATTGAGCTTGTCATTCATCTTGTTAGTTACCTAGTTAATCAGTCAGTACTGGATATAAAAGAAGCATTACACTCTTTAAACACTGACAGGAATGTACTTGCAAGGAAACACATAAATTTTAGATGTCTTAAACCCATTGAGGGCTCAAGGACTACAAAGGGACAGGGTAAAGGGATCAGGAAGCTTAATTGAATTCCATGCGTTTAACGACGAGGTACCGAGGGGATTATTAAGTTATTGTACTCTGAGCTGAACTTAGTCCAAGGTATTACATTTCGGATGTATGGCGGAAACCGTACCTTTGCAGGGTTTCGGCCATGTTAGTTACTGGAATTGAAGTTCATTTGTCTAATTATAAAGGCTGGTTCATACTAATATATTCAGGGTCATCACGGTAGTACATGAGTTTCCTCTCAACTGGACTTCACATTTGCATTAAAGTTTGCGTTTCGATATGGTGAAAGTTAAATATATGGAAATTAGAAATTATTGTGTGGCGAAACTTTAAACTAAAATTAATTCTGTCCAACCGGAAATTTATGCTGCAATTTGAATATTTAATACACAGGGCCAGTAATAATACAAATTCCGCCGTCACCGGAACTATAATTTATTAATTTATGTTCCACTACATTTTTCGACCCTTATAGGGCCATCCTCAGGTGCTGTGATTTACACATTTTCGTTATTGATTTGTAAAGCGTGTATACATATTTACATACATGGGCTAAAATGACTTCTTTCGATCTACATTTGTATTGTAGCACGTAGGTGTTGATTTAAATACAAGCAATAGGCCTATATGGAACTAAAAGTTGAAGATTTAAAGTTGGTTTTAAATTAATTTAAAATTGTCAAATACTGTATTCAGCTTCGTGTCTCATGTTATAGTAGTCCACGCATCTTTCCGTCTGATTCTTCTATTGTTTCTTAGATTCGTTTGTGTTAACTGCTTCTTGAGCACGAATTTATCTTTTCTCCTATTTTCAGGATGTCGATTGTTACTGTTGTTGTGTTGTATAATTTACTCGTATGTGGTATATGCTGGGTGGTCTATGCTACTTCTGGGTATCGCATTATCCATTCATAATGGACCACTTCAAATAGAGCTACTTTAAAAGAAAGTTCAAGGTACTGTGGCGTATAGACCCGTTGCTCAGCAGTGACCCTGTAAATAGCGGCCGTTGCTAGGTAACGCCCACAACATGCACATAACAATGGAAGAACGGGGTTATGCTACCCGTTTCTAAGCAATGGATCGGTAAACACGCCAACAACAATATGGGTATTTTTGGAAACGGTGTTTTCGGTCCGTCCAAAACGGTTGTAAAGAAGAGTTCGGTTGAGAATCGTCAGTCGAGTTCCGGAGTTCCAAGTGAGCAGTTAGTCGAGAGTTGGGCTCTGCAAGTGACGCTGAGAAGATGGCGCTATGAATTCAGGTGTGGAGTGTTGTCCAGCGGGCAACGGCGGCACCACCGAGGCTGAAGAACCTCCACTGTGTTAAATCCTTTGTCAGGAAACGACTAGTGGAGACTGTAATAGAGTGGGGACACTGGCTTATGTGTGTCAGTGATCTGTAAAGTGTAGTTCCGAGTGAGGTGTACGAGTGGTCAATAAATCAAATTCACCAATCCATACCCCGTCTATAGTCACACGCCCCAAAATACATGACAGTACTGACTGTTTCGCTCTTTGTGTTTGTAATCTGTTTTCAGTTTTTTTTATGTGTCTTGACTGCCTCTATTGTCTAGTAGTCAAGAGTTCCTGCCTACAGATCCAGAGGTCCGGCTTCGATTCCCGGCGCTACCAGATTTTCTGGGAAGTAGTGGGTCTGGAACGGGGTCCACTCAGCCTCTTGAGGATAACTGGAGAGCCATTTCAAGGAAATAGCAGCTCCGGTGTAGATAACCGAGGTTAACGGCCGTGGGGATCCGTTGCGCTGACCACGCGACACCCTCTATCCGCAAAAGTTGGCACTAACTTCGCCGACAAGCGGCGGTCGCTCGGTAGGTATAGTTCGCTTGCGGACTACAGGCCACAGTATTTTTGTTTTTTATTTTTTATATTTCTTATGTCCCAAAAAATTTCCCATGGAACAGAGTCATTTTGAGGAACTAGTGGTCGCTCAGGTAGTCGGTTGATTGCTTGGATAAATTGTTGCTGGGCCTCGCCAGCACAGTCGTCCATAGTTCCGGGTCTAGTGTAACTCATTACCATATCATTCTGGCTCACGTCTCTCGCTCAGGTAATCAAGAGGTTCTCCGAATTTTGTAAGTGCCAAAGTTAATTACCGTGTTTATAAGAGGTGAAATAGGCCCCATGCTGAACCATAGGAATTCATGTCCTCAGCCTCCGTTTTCTTAAGAGTATCCATTAAGATAGATAACTTTAATTATACGTTAGTTGCAGTAAGTGAACACGTACAATGGGAGATCCTATGTGGTTGTCCATCCATCGTACTCTTTTAAGTCGATAACTGCCAGACGGACTTTGGTTAAATTTGACATTTGAAGTCGTTATATAAAGTTGTAGAGAAGTTTCATATTCAGTAAGTCGACGTCTTTATGTTTATGTGACGACGCTGTCAGTGCCTCAACCTATGTAGCGACGAGTGATTGTGTAACTAATGGACGGGAGAGGAATTTGGAAAGAAGAGGTTTTGTCCTAATGGAGGTGATGTCCTGCAGTTTCCTGTAGAGACAAAACCAAGTAAATCCTATCAGAATAGCTGGTGCTCCTGCTGAGATCAAACCAATGGCATCCCAAACACAAATCTGAAGCGGTACCCCAAACCATTCTGTTCAGCTTTCGACAGCATGGAAGTAAGCTCTCATCAGAAAAAAAAACTTGTGTACTTGACGCCGATTGCACTTTTCCAGTCGTGTTAATTGGTACAGTAACTTCTCGTGTATTCTCTTTAATGAAACGGGAGCATTTAGGAGGGTGTAGGAAGAACGAGATAGCGCAGTCGGTATAGGGACTGATTACGGGCTCGAGGGGCCGAAGTTCTAGTCCCGGTAGGGCCAAGAATTTTCTTTTCTCAACGTCGTCGTCGTGACAGGTTCTGTAGGCCACCCAGCCTCATTTCCAACGAGCAAGGGGGGCTCTTTTCCCGGGGGTAAAGCGCCCCCGGTGTGAATCTGACCACTGACCTCCGACTAGTTCCGAGGTCATAAAAACGAGATATATACATCCACTCCCCCATACCCCTTACGGCGTAGTACTTAGTTGAGCAAGGGGACAACTGTTACCGTTTGTACCTTTAGGATGACGTCCTGCCGAGCTTGTTTCATGTTGAACTGTATTGTAATCAGTGCCAAAAGGAACGGCCTCTGTTGTTTGTTAATATAATGTAATTCATCTGCTGAAAGGTATAAAATATTTCATTGAGTGACATTTTATAAGAATTAATTGACGAGTGAAATTTGTTTTATTTCAAGTGCCGGGCCATTTCTGTTTTCATATTCCCACTAATTTGTGCCGCCCCCCGTTGTTTTAGTCTGTATCACAACTGACGTTGACTTTTCTTCCATCACTTCAGCGTATTTTAGATTCAGGCTGGACAGCATTTCTATTTTCTGTCTGTTATGTTTTTGTTCGGAGTTAAGATTCAGGTCGACTCCCTCTCGCCCCTCCGTGCCGTCATTGATCCAACCGTCGGTGCTTCCTCTGCAGTTTTACAGGGCTGCCCGAGATCGTAAACACTAAACCAGTTGCACTTCACAGTTCACAGCGTTTCCTAATTCAGGGGCCCCCGTACCGGTAAATTTTCTGACATTTTAGTACCAGATTGAAGTCAAAATAAGTACTAATGCTTTCATGATTGATCTGCACGAAGGAGGAGCTTGTGAAATATACCCGTCTTGTTTCTTCATTAGTTTAACGACTCTCTGTCAGCGGCATACATTATATAGCATCGCGTAATATAATATTTATAAAACATTATGAATTCCCTCCATGTGTTCCATAGCCCTTCATTCACTGCCATCCTTCAATTTGACGGTATGTAACTTTAGCTGCCAAAGTATCGTTAATGGAGCACGAAAGTGGAAATAACATTTGAAACCAATCTATGAAGGGAAAGGTAAAGGTGTCCCCGTAATTAATTACATGCTTGGCCGTGCCATAGCTCAAGCGGTTAGTTTCCGGCTTCCCACCGCGGCGGCCCGTGTTCGAGCCCAGGTCAAGTGATGTGGGATGTGTGGTGGACAAAGTGACACTGGGGCAGGTTTTCTCCGAGTACTTTCCCCTGCCAATTCTCACTCCACTGACTACTCCACACTAATCATCATCCATCATCCGGGGCTGGTGCAATAGGCCAGTTAGTGGCCGACGTACCAAGTGGACTCAGTCTCACACCAACCCAAGAAACGAACTAATTACATGTCTGAGCAGTGTCATGAAGGAGTGTGGTGGAATGGAAGTGTAGTTACACATCCCCGACAGTTCGGAGGAAGGTACTGCCTCCGTCTCCGAGGTCGGAGAGTCAGCCAAGAAAGAATTCACCAAGTAACGTCGGTGAACTTCTGCCAAACTACCCGGCTTACATCCCGGAAGATGGTGCTCCTCAACATTTACAACGCCTATCAGCAAGAAACAGACGACAAGCAAAGTCTGCTTCTTCCTAGTTTGTTGCTCGGCTTACTCTTCGACCCTGAGGACAGCGGCATTACGTTCCTCCGAAACGTTGGTAAACTACCAGACTACACTTAAATTAGTTGAGTAGTAAATTGTATGTGGTATAATCCTTCGGAACCATAAAACCCATGACCGCGCGTAGTGCTTTTCCGTCACTGTGAATTAGACAACAGTTGATGTGGGAGTAAGAAGTGCCAGTGTACATTGCCTTCATCTAATTTCCTTCTTTTTGCAGATTGTGGTGGTGCTGATGTGTTCGTCGGTTGCTGACGTTGTTGTTTCCTAAGCAATGGGCCGCTTATGGTAAGTTCACTGAAGTACGTGAATTACCGAAAGGGACTGTTGTTTTGCTGTGTAGCACATATGCCTTACCGTGTACATTAAATCAGTATATTTCGTGGACAGTTCTGATGAATATTACTTCGACGCAATACTATTTTTAGATGTAGTTAATAAATTATTACTGTTAAATGATAATAATTTACACAGTAAAAAGAGAGTTAAGAATTAAATTGTTACAGTTAGTGAAACAAAATTGTGTAATACAGTGGGACGACCTTTTCTCTTGTGTGAACCTGAAATATATAGAGGGATCCAAGGAAATGTACTCACTCTTTGATAGTCAATATCTTTGGAACGAAATGACATGCAGTTACAATTCTTGCGCGGAGAGAGACAGAGAGTCGTTGTATGTGTTCAAAGTGACCACCATCAGCGGCTAAACAGCGTCGATGCCACCGAACTGCTGAGCGAACTACGGCTGTCAGTGTGTCCGGTGTGATGGCTGCACACGACGCTTCGATGGTTTCTCGTAGCGCGTTCAGTGTAGCTGGCTTTTGTCGATAAACTTCATCCTTCAAGGTTCCCCATAGGTAGAAGTCGACAGGTATTAGGTCTGGAGACCGTGGTGGGTACTCAGTAGTACCTCTTCGACCTATCCATCGTCCAGGTAGTGTCATCAGAGTACGCCCTAACATCTCTATGGTAGTGAGGTGGAGCACCATCTTGTTGTAGGTAAAATCTCTCATCTCCAAACAGCTCTCGAATGGCAGGGTGTGCACACTGATTCACAGATTTTTGCGGTGAGCGTGTATAAAGTGTTGCGACACCACAGCACTTGAAGCTGGACTTGTTGCTTTCCGTGGTAGCCTAGATCCTTGCTTATGCACATCATGAACAGTACCGTCGGCTTCAAATTTACCCTGAATACGGGCAATTGTTCGACGTGTTTGTGGCTGAGTTCCAAACTCATTCTGCCATTGTCGTTGTACCTCTTTATTGTTTTCGTACTGCCAGTACCACTTCAATATGGCCTTGCATTGGTCAAAGAACAACTTTTCAGCCATTGTTGCTGCCGTCTTCTGCCCGCAGCGCGCACGCGGCACGACACTCACGTGACTCATATGACCTTCGCCATCTGTTGAGAAAACGTCACACTACACTACCGCGCAAGAATTGTAACTACATGTCAATTTGTTCCGAAGATATTGACTATCAAAGAGTGAGTATATTTTTTTGGACCCCCTGTATTTTGTACGGCCAGGAGCGCAATTTATAATCCTGGGTTTTAACATTATGATATGATTCTTCTTATTTATATCGTCTGAATGTGTTCTGTTTTAATATGATTCTTTCTCTTACAATTCCATAAGCAAAATTTAAAATTGTACATACCTTATGCCTTAAGATATTTTACATGGAAGTGTTTTCCTTTGAATATATTTTACTATGGTAATGAAAAGTTTACTTGTTAGCAAGGAGACTTACATTGCCAATGCAAGTTAATAATCAACTGTAAAGAAGTGGCATAAATATGCCCTATAACATGCACACTTTTATTTAAATATCTGAATCAAGAAACACAATACTAGTTTTGAGTGGAAAGCTGACAAATTTCGAGGGAAGATAAATATTTTTTACGTGACGAAGGGCATGAATTATATGATACTGAAGGCGAAACGTGCGTGTTTCTAGGTAAATAATGTACCATAAATTGGAGGGTCTCCCAACGTCACACGAAGTCGAAGACGTTAAGTGAATGGAAGTATTTAAATGCTTCGGCGTAAAGATATGAAGGGTGATGTGTTCTTATAAGAAGAGCGTGGATTGTGATTGCGAACCGAGTACCGACGAGAATACTTGAACTGTAATGATGGAAAGAATTTCATAGCGATAAGAGTCGTATTTTATACTTGTCACAAAATATAGGCATACTGATCTGATGAAATCAAGGAGGGTGAGGTGGACGAGTGAGGAAGAACAAATGTGTATACAGAACTTTGGTGGGAAAACCAGAGAGGAAAATGGCGTTTGGAGAATTGAGACACACATGTGAGAAGATGTAAAAAATTACAAACAGCATGTAATGGCATAGACTGGGTTGATTTCATTCAGGATAGGGTCTGTGTCAGGCTTTTGTGAAGACAGTAATGAATCTTGATGTTTCTTTGAGGCAGGATCTCTTGACCAACTGAATAACCGTAACGTTTTCAGGGATTTCCGTGCGTCATGGAGTTGGTTCGATAAAGTTTTCCATATCTCCAGAGACACTTGTAGCGTGAATTCAGAACAGCTGCCTGAACCATGTTGATGCCAGAATCTAGTAAACAGCGCTCAATGAAGCGTGACGTTGCGCAGTGATATAAAACCGTCCGCATTGGCATTCACCAGTGTCGCAGACGATCCACGCTACTGACAAACTAGTTGCTTTCAGGAAACGAGACTTGCTGTAGGAAACTTTTCGTTAGTTGGGAAATCAGTTATAAGATTTGTAAGGTTTTTAAACCACCTAAATGACACAGTGATGATGAGGAGACAGATCGTCCGACTTATTAACTTCTCCTGGCATTGCCCTCAGGATGTTAGCTCAAGGCAAATATTCTGCAGAACTGTCAGCTTGAACTTAATTATTCTTGAATGTGTAATTAACGTGTGTTCTTATCTTGCTTATTTACTGACGTTGGAAAATAATGTCTCTATTTTCATTCATTATGACGGCATTAGTAACGGTGGTGGTTAATAAGGCGTTCTGAAAATAATTTACGAATCTTTCTTTCTCCGAATGCTCCATTCTGTGTTCTGAATAGCAAGAACACTAAATCACATTTCTGTGCATAATACCGACTGGTACAAACACGTATCAAGTTACATGGGCGTGATCTAACGCCAGTTATTTCCATCGTCACCGTGCTTGTAATTGTTAACATGTAAAAATATTCCGAACAAAAAAGTTTAGGCGTATTTATGACTTTCTCTCCGCACATTTCACACTCCAAGCTTTAATTACTGATCGCTGTCAGGTGGGAAGCGATATAAGATTTTGCACAGCTGCCATCATGGTTTCAGTGTACGAAATACTAAAGAATTCCATATATTTTAACATGTTTCTCGACACCAATAATAGGGACCCAACATTAAGTGGCGCGCTGGATCAACTGCCACTGCATGAGTAGTCCTTAATGATAATTAAGGAAAATCTATTTAGACCTTTCCAGCACGACTTTTCAGTGTGTATGTATGTGTCCTTACTCGCAGAATAGACACGATACACCGAAACATCGTGTGCTCTTACCTGATATACTACATAAATTAAGTCCATGCAACGTGTAAATGCTGGATAATTTATTCTGTGGTAACCCGAAGTTGCATACTACAGTGATAAATCTCACGCCTACAAAACCTTTTTATCATACTTTCCTTATTTAAGAAAAGGTGGATTATGAGATCATCTGTGTCTGTCCACCCGCCTTTGTATCTCCCCTGATTTTTGTTAGCAGACTTATGAGATCACCCTACACTTTGGGTGTCTGTGTCTCCCCTCATAATTTTTCGTTTTTTGTGCGGGCCATATTGTGTTAAGAAAGCTTATGATATCGCCTTGCTGTCTGTGTATTGCGGTATACGGTCCTTTAATCACCTTACTTGAATGAACTCATGCGAGTACATTTCCTTATTATTATTCGTGTGTGCCACGACAAACCAGTGCGGTTCAAGGCCTCCCTTGTGCTGTGTTTCGGAATGTTGTTTGTAGACGTATGACGGACTGCTTTGCCCGGGGATCAGCCCCTCGGAAGGGGTCTATGTCGGCACAGAAAGAATTCATACTTCTATCCTTTGAATCGTGTTCAGGAGTCAGGAAACAGTACACGCGTTAGACCGCACGGCCAAAACTGGACCCTATCCTGGTAAAGTTGTCCCTATACTTAACTAATCAAGCACTACGCCTTGAAGACGTACGGGTGAGTGGATGTATAGATCCATATTTTATTGACCTCGGCACTAGTTGGTGAGTGGTCAGCTTCACGCTCCGGCCGCTTTACCCCCAGGAAAGAGCCCCCGGTACCCATTGTATAGGAGGTTGAGTGAACCCCATAGCCGGCCTGGACGACATGGAGAAGTGAATTTTTACCCCCCGGGACTCGAACTCCGAACTCTCGGTCGTCCAGCCCGTAGCCAGTCGCTATCCCGGCTCCTTCGATCCTGTCCTGAGACATTTGAATTCAGTCTCCATCCTCACATCCTACGGTTTTAATATCCAGTTTAATATCATCCTTATATCTGCCTCGACGTCAGCCAGATGGCCCCTTTCCTTCACTCCCTCTTCACATGCGGTGCAGTAATATGAAGTCAGATAAAATTAAGGTGGCTCAGTTCACAGGACGTAATCAGGTATCATGTACATGGAGGGCAAGCCCCATTTTTATTAACACGAACTTGCGCCAGTTAGCTTCAAGTTATTATTGAATAGCTGATTATCTCTGGAGTGACGTTGCTGTTATTGACCCGTTGATGGAACTGAGTTATTAATGAGAGATGAATTGCTCCATCGTATTTTAAATTATTATGAAATTGTTCGTTAATAGCCCCAAGGGTCGCGTTCCATCTGGCGGAATCCGGGATAGTACAGAGCACTGATTATCACGTGTTTTACAGCATCCTTCATTTTCAGAAACGAAATTAAGTAACGCCAAATAGGTTATCCATTTCGTGAAGTTGGCCAAGGTTTATTAGTGCCAAGCGCCTTAGGCCTAGTGCTACTTTACAAGTGCTTATAGCCGTGTCTTAATTTCTGTCTTTTGTATAAGGAGTCAGGCCAGCTAGACAGATTATGTGCATTGATATTCACCGGTATTATTTGTACATAATTTCTGTTGCAGGTGGTTCTTGTGCTTTTAACGGCTTTGTGTCAACTTCGAAGATACGATTCTGTCAATAAAGGTGTACTGATAAATGGATAGTGGTTGGTGAAAGGGAAATTTTATCTGTCAGAAACCCAGTGTAGCATTCATTGGAAGGGCTGAAGGAAGTCACGAATATGAGTGAGGATATTTTTCCCCTGGCACAATTCGAGACGAGTACCAACAGAACACTGATCAGATGCAATAGCATTGAGCCAACTCTCTCGGAACTTCTGCTGTGCTATGAGTTTCTAGTTTATGTATGAATTAAATCATGATGCGACTAATAGTAGCCCCCTGCAGGATTCGATCCTCTAACTTTCCGGACCCGAGTCTAGTGTGCTGTGTCGTTTCCTTGAAATACATGGTAACCTTACCGCTGTAGCATTTCAAACCAATACTTGGATGTATTCTGGTCACGAAATGAAATTGGCTGGCTTTATTAGTTCTGCCTTTGTCCAAAGCATTTCAAGGCCGGTTCTTAGACAGTCAGCGTTAACCCAAGCAATCACGAAAGAGACATGAGACCTTTAGACCTGTTTACCTCACATCATAAGCCCGTTGTTCTTTGTCGATCTTCGAGATTTTAACGTCCGTGTTTTCCAACTATGGATCTGTGTATCAGATGGAAGCCCGACGCAGTGAATGAAGTTATGTACTCGTACAGTGTGGCATATAGACCCGTTTTTGAGCAGTGACTCTGTAAACAGCGACCGTGTCTGGGCAGCGGCTCAGTAAACATGTCCCCGTTGCTAGGCTGCAGATTCTTATTAATGTAGCAGTTGGACTACAAGAGTGGAAACGGGGTGTTTCTACGTGGTCCGTGCCAAGATGTTATAAGCAAGGGACTTCAGTTTAGTCGGTTCTGCACGGGAGTCTGTGAAGTGAGGACCTGAGCGCCTGAAGGTGAAGAATCTCCAGTGTTAGAAGTCGTTGCCAGGGAACGGCTGCTGAAGGCACAGCAGGCTGGAAGAGGCATAGCGGGTGCTGTGCTGATGTGTGGAGATGAATGGAGGCAATGCAATTGCTTGTAGTTCCGAGTCATGTGTGTAAGTGGTCAGTAAATGCATTTACCAATCGAAACCCCGTCTCTAGTGACTCATACACATGACAGTATCATTATTTGTACGTTGAAATGCCCACAGGTTATCTGCGCACACATGCACTGTAGTTTGAATCTTTCAGTATGCCCCATGGTCTACATATCAACAAAAATAGCAGGTTTATCTCGTGCGCTATATTTACAACGTTGCTTTAATTTACACGATAATGGTTCCGATACGTTTCCAGAGGCTACAAGATGACAGTGTTTGTTGTCATCTGCTAGCGGCATCAGTTGAATACTCGTATACCAACCAACTTGTGTACTGCAGAGAAATAAAGAAATTAAAGGGAATTCATGTTTGGGTTATTTCTGTAGGTTCGGTCATTTTGAGATGGACAGTGTGTAACTTGTTTCGGGGAAGCAAAAGGTCTGTGTTGGCCGGTCACGGTAGCCGAGCGGTCTAAGGCATGCACTGTCTTCGCTCGCTCGAAAGCCGGGATCGTGGGTTCGAATTCCACTCAGGGCATGGATGTTTGTGTGCGTTTTTCTGTGACGACGAGCTGATCACCCGCCCAAGGTGTCCTACCGTATGTGTAAGATCTAGTAAACCGAAGTGAAACGGAGAGTTTCATGGAGGTAGGCCTAGGCCCAAATTTGGGCTGTAGCGCCACAGGAAAAAAAAAATGTCTGTGTTAGTTTATATATCTGGAAATATGGCAAACTGTGTGGCAAACAACGAATAATGTTTCAGATCATTACGCAGACTGCAAGCCTGATTATACATCCCACTCTTCTTCGCTATCTGGGTTGTTCCTGTACCTTTGTTTGCGTTCTTCCGTATGTGGAGTACCGTCTGCATGAGTTCTGTTTGTAATTAGATTGAAGAATTCTCTTGAATATGATACGTGTTCAGTATGAACGCTTGAAGAGCCGAGTTCCGTTTAATTGCCACAAGTTCTGCTGTAGTACTCTGCAGTCTTATTTAAGGTGTGAAGTATGAAACGTGTTTATAATTTAGTTTTGTCGTCGAAGTTTAGAATTACAATATTATCACTGGGGTGAGTTATTCTCTCAAAAATTTTAGAATATGTCGTTATAACTGTTGACTCTGAAGTGAGTTATCTATTGCCTTTCGTTTCATTCGTATTTCGGAGGTCCACAGACTGTTCTCAAATTTTTGTTCCCTTTCCCGCGTCACTACAGGATGATCCGAGCAAGGTAGTCATTAAAACTGAAAAGGTTTGCTACATTCTGAAAATGAGTTCCGTCCGATTTTTCATATGTCATTTGTGTTAACGTCAGTATTTTCATACTGTTGTATTGTTCATAATTGTTACCTACATTTTCGCCAAATACAGTTTAATTAAATACTTGATGTTTTATAATGTTATTTTATTTGGTTTTTAGCTCATCGTGTTTTCTCAAATTTCGTTCACGATTTACATTACAGTGTTTCTAAAAACTTAAGATTACTTATTATTTGAATATATTTTCATCTATTGTTTTGCATGCAAAATCTTTAATTACAAACTATTACAAGACATTAGTAATTTCGAGGTTTCTTTAGTATTATTGAAAATGTATTTGGATCTAAACGTATAACACAATCGATGATGATATCTACACGAAACGATACTCTGAGGTATATTCTGTATAGATAACCTGAGTATACTAAATCAGGTATTATTCCAGGTGTATTAAATGACATATGGATCAATAGAAATTGAACGATTTTAATTTGAATGGCTTTCGGAATGTTCAAAAGACGTTGTTACTGTTACAAGATAATTTCTCACGTCAGTTCCTTTGCCGTTTCTGTGTGTCTTCTCACCCATAATTAGAATTTATAGAAAGGATGTGAAGTGTACTGTGTTTATGCAACATGCGTCCCATTCCCTCTTAACTGAATGACGCGCACAGTCTGACACGCATTACTGACGTCACATATGACCGATAAACATGATGGTGTTAGCCGCTTCGATTTGTTTGCACACAATGTTTGTACGTGCTTATATACTCGTATCCTTTCGTTGACCATACATGCGGTTTTGGTGCGTTGCATGGAGCATCGAGAGGGCGGGGCCGCTTGTTGACCCCTGCCATTCCCACTCTTCCAGTGTTGCGCCCGGTTCCGGAAGTATGTTTCTTCGCGTTCTGTCGAACCTTTGGATCCAATCGATTTTATATTTCGAAATTATTTTTAAGTCACTCAGTATGCCTTCGTTTCTTTTATGGTTCAACGAAGTATATTTCGCCATTAGTCTGATAAAATTAATTTCAGCTGTAATTGTGGTTTTGTCTTTTGCTTTCGTTGTCCAGAATTCACCCCCATATAAAAGTGTCGGTATAGCTGGGGTAACATAAACATACTTGTACGTGTGGCCGCGTCATGGCTGAAGCGGTTAGTCGCTGGCTTCCCACCGCGGCGGCCCGGGTTCGATCCCGAGTCTGGTCAAGTGGGATTTGTGGTGGACAAAGTGGCGCTGGGGCATGTTTTCTCCGAGTACTTCGGTTTCCCCTGCCAATCTTCATTCCACCAAATTCTCCATGATCATAATCGCCCGGGGCAGGCTACAATAGGCCAATCAGTGGCCGCCGTGCCGAGCGGACCTAGTTGGACTCCACCCCCCACTAAGCGAATTAAAAAAGAATGTAATACTTGTACATGTTGTGTTGTGACATGACGACTTAAAGCCGATATGAGTTTACGTTTCATAACGTATGAGACAGAAATGGGAAGATGTGCTCTACTGCAGCATTCATAATATCTATATGTGTTTTGGCATGCGTCGTTTACCTTTATTGTATATATTGCCGCAGATCTGTTCACATTGCGTCCGTATATACTTCAGTACACACATACATTAATTATTTGTCTTTTTTTTTTCAGTAATCTGTCAGACGACAGGTCCCCACAGTCTCTTCCAAAACAGTTCCTCCACTTAATGCAATCTCAGGCTTTCTCCTTCAAATAAAAATATCCTCTTCTGTCCCCAAGGTCATCCAGCATCTTCTTACATCTTCATCCTCGTCTTCTGGTCACTTCTATCCGTCCCTCCGGTTTGTTTTGTATCCAGAGGAAACATCTCTTATGTTTTTCATGAAATAGTGCTATATACCATATGAAATACTTTTCAAATAAGAGATTTTTAAATACTTCATTACGGTCAAATTTGTTTTTGTGCTGTTGTGTTGTTCACAATAGCGTTTTATTTGGTTTGCGCGAAGCATGTTTCAACTTTATCTTATACTTTCAGGGGTTATACCTTACTTTTTATCCTAATGTTATTAGTATTAGTATTAATGTGTTATTAGATACTTTCCATATAAAGTTCACCTACGTTTTAAATAAAAGTTATGGTTATTAGTGCAATTAATATTTTATCTTACGTTTTGAGATGTTTCTACTGTGATACATTTCTGAGAATAAAAATTTGTATGTAAGAAATGTTAAGTATTGGTTTAAACGGAGCTGTTACTGGCGAAGATGTGTACTAGCCCCACAATTTTCTGTAACCTTTATGCTCCACTGCCAAATTCCATCATACTGCAGTTAGTACTTCCGTAGATGAAACGCGAGGATGAATTACGTTTTAACAGCAGTTTCGTATGTTTTACTAATTCAGTGTTCGACACGTGTAATTTGCTTGTGTAAAGCGGCGGATAAAACAAATTTTGAAAAGGACTTGAGAGACTGCAAATAATTTGTTTTCTCGTGAGATACTGGAACAGGAACTGCATAGCGGTACGCATGAGGAAGGTACTTGTCAATCGTACCGAAAGCTGAGAACAAAACAATCACACTTTGTTACAAAGAAGCCCCGATTCCAGCTTTTGCCGTTCTTTCAGTTCTGCCGTTGTAATAAGTATATCCATTGTTTGCTGTTGTTACGGTTAGTGATCTTTCATCTCTGTAAAAAATATAATTTGTCGTGCCCACATGTTAGGCAAATAAGTGCCCTAAAGAACTATACAGGATTCGGAAGTAGAAATGAACACAAACTACCTAAACACATTCGGTTTCCAAAACATTGTGTTATTTTAAATGCCGAACGATGGACGAAGTCCAAAAATCCAGTACTCCGGAACTTAACATTTGGTCATATTGTCACGTGCAAGGCGTTTGCGTGCCGGTCACGGTAGCCGAGCGGTCTAAGGCATGTACTGTTTTCGCTCGCTCGGAAGCCGGGATCGTGGGTTCGAATCCCACTCAGGGCATGGGTGTTTGTGTGCGTTTTTCTGTGTTTGTCTACAGGTAGAGGCCTTGCGACGAGCTGATCACCCGCCCAAGGAGCCCTACCGAATGTGTAAGATCTAGAAAAACCGAAGTGAACGGAGTTCATGGAGGTAGGCCTAGGTCCACTGGGGCTGTAGTGCCAAGGAAAAAAGAAAGGCGTTTGCGTGATTGATAATAATGGGTTCTGGATTTGATGATTGGGCTTATTGGCACTTCTTTACAATTACAGTTAATTATAAAAGTTCACACATTGAACTCCTTCTAAACGACGTCTGTCTTACGAACCCGTGTGAAGAATCTCTGACTAATATCTCACTGTCTCGGATGCGTGAATGAACTCTCTTTCATAACTGCCGCGCGGTCCGCTTATGTCACCATCTCAAACAGTTAATTGTCTTATGTTATTCTGTTTGTTGCTATTCGTTGCTGCGGGAACGTGATTTCCTAGCCGTTTCGTAGCACTCGACGTCTACTACAGCTCCACCATTCCGGCTTTCTACCGTCATGTCGCAATATATTCTGGCCGTAGTGCAGGAAAAAAACGAAAGTTACGTGTCTCTTCGGATGACATGGCAGAGTCCAGGTACTTGGGAAGTATAGTAACAATCTAAATTATTGATATGTCCGGTTAAATTGGTAGCATACTGAATTCGGGAAACATAGCTCAAGCGATTAGTCGCTGGCTTCCCACCACGGAGGCCCGGGTTCGATCCCGGAGTCTCGTCAAGTGGGATCTGTGATGGACAAAGTGGCGCTGGGACAGGTTTTCTCCGAGTACTTCTGTTTCCCCTGCCAATCCTCATTCCACCAATTGCTCCACAATCACCCTCACCTATCATCTGGGACTGGTACAGTAGGCCAGAAGTGGCAGCAGTACAAGGGACTTAGTCCCACCCCACTAGCAATTAGAAAAAAATTCGGGAAATGTCATCTTATTCATTGAAAAAAAAATACCTTCCCATGCCCTGTACATGAAACTGAAGATTAAAATTGTATTAAATAACCAGTTACATATTTTATATGATCGCGGGGTTTAGTTTCTCACTGTGAAGAGAGAACATCGATTGAGGGTGTTTGAACAAAGTGCGGAGGAAGGCATTTGAAGCTTAGAGAGGCGGAGTAACATACAGTTAATGACAGTTACGTAATGAAGCTCGTAAACCCCTGAATTCTTTACGTAATAGACCCTGTTAAGATGAGCTGGATGAGAAGAATGGTGTGGGCTTTAATGTAGCACGCACGAGAATAAACAGAAATTCATTGCTCATTACGGGCGGAAAACCTCAGGAGACGAAATAACTTGGGGCGCGTAGACATAAATGTAAGCACAATTAGATGGATCTCAGAGGAATAGTGTGTGGAAGTTTTCATTGAATTGAGCTGACGCGCATAAGGCTTGATGGCTTATGAAGCCTGTCGATTGGTTGATTGTTTCGCAATCGCGGCAAGTCGTGGCATGAGGTAGAAACCTCAATCAGCCGATTGTTATGTACTTGGTTCAGTGTAAGAAACACACTTTGTAACAGCGGTATAGACCAAAGTTCAGACTAGCAACCGCAAAATATGTAGAGGACGTGGAGTTTGAGCCCAGAGATGCGGGTATATTATTACAGTTTCCGCGTCATTAATGTAATTGGAAAGACCAGATCTGTAGCCTCCTCAACTGTAACCTTTACGGCCATATTGTATGCTCTAATTTCAGAACAATCGAGAAATTCAGGTGCAGGTCATTGGAATTCTAAATCATCGTCTCTTAAGGCGCGTCCACATTACTCGTGCTCGTAAATCTTCGTCCACACTATTTCAGTTGCTCGCCAGGCTTCGGCGCGTGAGGATCCGTATATTTACTCGTAGTGTGTATAGGCTGTAGTCGTATTTTAAATTATTGTCTATAGTTTTTAAATGAAAAATTTTAAATTTGCTTGTCTCGTGACTTGTCATATCGTCCACATTACTCGCGAGCATAGCGAGTCACACGAGCACGAGTAAGGTGGACGCGCCTTAAGAGAGATCGAGTGCCATGAAGTGTTTCTCTGTGAGTTAGCAAATTGGCCGTCGGATTTACCTTTCTGTTCTTCAGAAGCTATTTCTGCAGCTAGATTGCCGCTCCAAGAATTGCTTCATTAGCAGAAATGAATTGGTCAGACTTTGTCGCTATCGACAGAGTGAATAGTAGCTCTTCTATTCGTGCATGCACATCGTGTTTATGTTGGAGGCGCTTCAGTGAGGTTGGAATTTCTGGCGAGCTGTCGGGGCGGTGCGACAACTGACGTATGAGTGTGTAACATATAGACGAACCAGACTACCTACCTGCGTTGACACCGCCGTCGGTTGTGGTCAGTCATCTCTCTCCTTCCTTGACATCGCTTCTGATACTGCCACTGTGGCATTTTAACCGTAAGTAGGTTTCTGTTTGTTAGTATTTAGCTGGGACTGGAAGCAGGAGACACCGGACACGTATTCGATTAAATTTCATATTAATTTTAATAGTGGGGTTGTTTGTTTGTTTGTTTGTTTGTTTCGCTTCCACAGAGGTTGCGCAGTCGCGTGTGGGTTAGTACTTGAGGTTTACAGTTAATTGATTTTGATTCACGTCCGTCAGGGATATTTGTAATTCAACCTCCATTTGAATAAGTTGTCTTGGGGTTCTACCGTTTTCCCTGCTACATACTGCATGTTTTCCACAGCTACTATGTTTTCCAATGTGTACAGTGTATACGAGTATACTATATAATATAATATAATGTTCCCAGGGCCGGATTAAGATTTCGTGAGGCAAAAAGCGAATCTGAGGCCCTTATAGCTCTGCCTAAAAAATCCTTATAGAAGAACTCATTATCAGCTATCATGAAACTTTATGAAATGTCATAGGCATATTATTAAAAATAAACTTCATCAAATACCTCACTTTAATACCTTAATAAAATTTCTTGGGAAGAGAAAACAACAAAGTTTATACTCATTGTACACCAAGCGGTGCTGCTCTAAGGAGGATATGTTTTCGGCAAAGGTTACCTATAAAAAACAAATTTAATCAGAAATAGCGAACTTACCATCTTCTTCAACCAGCAACGGAGAATCACAGTGATTATTGCCTGATTCACCACTGTACTACAGATACAATTTGACCAGCTACAAGAGACTGCTGTTGGATGACTTTACCTTCATACACTGATGTACACTTCATAGATTTCAGTAATAGCTGTTACGTTGACATTGCCACCCATATACTCCATCTTTACCTCTTGTACATTTAGCGATCTTCCCTTGTATTATCACGCTGTCATACGCTGTTTTGAACAGTATCTAAAGCAACAAATGGGCGCACCCTTAGAAATGAACAGCTTCCCATTTCTAGCTACAGTTTTCATAGGTAAACCTTGTAGTTGGCCAGTCTTTTATAGGCCAGCATTCAGTCATGACTTCATTGAATTTGTACAGCATCACCGATGGAAATTTGATGTCGGCAGAGTTCGAGATTGCAATGAATACTGAATCAAAGGTGCCTCTCTCACTGCATTTAATCAGTTCCGTGGTTTCTGCATGTTGGGTACAGAATGGCGTCCCAGCAAGATGTATTCTATTAATGTTGTGACTGTTATTCATTTTATTTGAATAGTTACGTAATTACATTTGTTTGTAACAGAAGGTAATTTAACAAAAGAAAATAAGAATTTTGTTTAAAATGAGAAACTCGCAAGGATCTTCTTAAGCAGGTGTGCCACCCACTGAACCGCGACGTTCAATCCGTGAAATTTGGGAAAAGTCCTCTTCTTGATTGAACCAGCTTAAAAGGGAGCCAGAATTTCTAAGACTGAATGTGGTCTGATATTCAATACATTAGTTTCGTATTGCCATCTCACGATTCACAGTTAATGCATTCAGTTCGTATAAATATGTAACCGCTGCCAATTTTTGACAGCACAGGCACAATTCGTAAAATCATCTGTTTGTTCCGGAAGAATTTTTAGCTGTTTGTGTATTTTGATCAAGTGTCTTTGCTTTTGATAGAATGTGAGTCATAAAAGAGAGCCGTAGGATTGAAGATGAAATGTAATATTAAGAAGTAACCTTGTCGTATGGCCGCGCCATAGCTCAAGCGGTTAGTCACTGGCTTCCCACAGCGACGGCCCGGGTTCGATCCCGTGTCTGTTCAAGTGGGATTCGTGGTGGACAAAGTGGCGCTGGGGCAGGTTTTCTCCGAGTACTTCGATTTCCCCTGCCAATCTTCATTCCACCAATTGCTCCACAATCACCCTCACCTATCATCTGGGGCTGGTAGGCCAGAAATGGCCGCAGTACAAGGGACTTAGTCGCACCCCACTAGCCATAAGAAGAAAAAAAAACCTGTCATAATGAAATACCGTATTACTGTGCGAATTTAATTTATGTGGCTCATAGGGTTCGGTGTTCGACTCCAGTAAACACAGCTTTGATCCTTCGAGTTACATTTTTTTTCTTGGCACTACAGCCCCAGTGGGCCTAGGCCTACCTCCATGAACTTCTCCGTTCACTTCGGTTTTTCTAGCTCCTACACATTCGGTAGGACTCCTTGGGCGGGTGTTCAGCTGGTCGCAAGGCCTCTACCTGTACACAAACACAGAAAAACGCACACACACAAAGTAAACATCCATGCCCTTAGTGCGATTCGAACCCACGATCCCGGTTTCCAAGCGAGCGAAGACAGTACATGCCTTAGACCGCTCGGCTACCGTGACCGGTTTCCAGTTCCATTAGGTGCGGGGAATTTCGTCGCTAGCCGAACGACTGTTAAGGTGCCGAAAAATACTCTTCTTCACTTAATTAATTAGATAGTTGGTTAATTATCTGTATAAACATACGTTTCAGAGGTAGCGTGTTGTTCCGAGACCGTGGTTTCCATATACGCTTCTACCCAGGGTTATAACCCACTAAGACCACTACTTTAATATTTGGGTCACACTGTGTAGCGCGGGTTACTTGTCGTCATTGTTTCCTTTTAGCCTACATGCATCAACTTGAAAAATGAAAGTAAATGACTTATGAGATCGGTCATCTTGCTGTATGTGTGTCCCCTCTCTTGAAGTTTTAGGTAACGCCTCGGTAAACACGTTCCCGCAGCAACGAATGCAGACGCAAAAATAGAACTGTTGGACACGGTGTTTTCTGCGAGGTTCATGTCATATCACATACTCTGTATGCAGTGAAAGGAAAATGAGTGATTAATTTTTCCTACAACTTGATTATCCTTTCTTTGGTTTGTCCCCAACTTCATTTTGGCAGTTTTCATCTTCATACTTCCCGCGCGATGGGCTGGCTGCACAGATGATTCCTTGCACTAGAGACGTAAGACAATAAATGATCTTGATAAACAAGGAACGACATCCGCATATTTACGTAAATAAAATAAATAGCTCTGAATCAGGAGCTATCGAAATTAACGGCAGTTCTAGCCCTGTGACCACCGTGCTTGATGGCTTGGGTCTCCTTCTCAAGAATCTAAGTATGTACCGTATATAACCTTTGAAAACACCGTTGAGGGTCTCCGGTCTCGAACTTCGGCAAACGGCGACAATAGACATCTATAAGCCGGTCTATACCGTGTCGTAGAAACTCCTAAATAACATAATTTCACATGTTTGTTAAAGGAGTGTTGTGGGTATAGGCATACCGCCAGACTGCGATAGACAAGCATGGCGACACTTAAGGATTGGTTTCAAATTTTGGCGTTTGGCCCACTCTCACCTCACGACAAGACAAGATTTATATCTCACGGAACGTCCTTTTTATTTAGTTTTTTTACAAGTCTCGCCAGGAGTGGACATTGTCCAGCTAAATTGTTTTGTCATTAGGGAGCAGTTACATAAATTTCTGGCATTCCCGAAGAAAAAACTGTCTTTCATGTTCTATTCTTTATTAATAACTCTTGGTCTTTTATCCTAATATGAACCTCGGACAGGTTGATACGATGCAAATATTCTTTCTCAATCGATAGCAGTTGTGCCGCACTGTGTTATTGACAGCAATGTCGACAGTAGCAAGAAATGCCATGCAACCAATAGATATTTACTTTGTGTAACAAATAGGGCTACTGAATTCCATTTTAAGCTAATGCCTGACAGAAAGATATATAGTCCTATTCTCGGTTGTGGCATTCAGCCCTCGAATTTTGTCATGTTTGTAAACATCTAATCTGGTGAATATTTAACTAGATTCTTGTATGCGTTTAGTCTTAAGTGAAGTGGGATTTAAAGGTAATTAAAATGAACGGAAGATATGTATGACAACAGTCGGATGGTTAAGGTGCTGAATATCAAGATAGATTCAAATCTATCGCACCTCTCACATGTGTATGTTATGTATACATATACGACTTCTTTATTAAAACCGTCACAGCACAGCTATATCGAGGTCAGTGCCTAGTTTTGACTCTGCTACATGTTTCGTTTATTAATAGCCATCATCAGGCAAATACATGGCTAACATACAGGGTGATTCACGAAGTTTTATCCCCACTTAGGGAGGGCATTCCTGAGGTAATTTGGAACAAAAAATGTTAATACACTAATGGTATCCAACTCAAAATTAAAGAGATACAGTAATTTGAAAACTGGCGGAAAATCTTTTTTCTTTGAGTTTCAGTCAAAACAAATTAGAAATACAATACAAACACTTTTTAAATCGTTAATGTTTTAGGAAAGAAGCATTCTAAACCCATGTTTTTTTTTCAATTTCTTAATTTTGCATTGTGCAACATTTTTCATCAATTTTGTGTTACAAAATTACATTATTTTCAGCATCCCACTCCGTAAACATACCAATGGTTGCATATCACACCCTTCTATCAATCTGTTTCCTTTAAACTATAGTGCTTTAGAAGACGACTGGATTTACATAAGATTTTCAAAAATGTCTCCCTGCACGTCAATACAATGCGTCGCACGCGTATGAACCGCTCTGCCTATCTACCTACGCGCAACATTCAAACCGGTCTACCTTATCTGCTTACATAGCTGACTGGAACGTATGGTCGCCCACGCTGAAGCATAGCGCTGCATTCACAATGATGCTTTTCGAAAATCTATTGTTACTCCGTAACTATTGAAAATCGACCACAAGTTTATAAGGAAATTTTGCAGGAAATAACCCCAGGAATATGTACCATAAGCCGGGGTAAAACTTCGTGAATCACCCTGTATATACCCCACTGAACTGCAGTACTAGTAAAATTGGATACAATAATATTAATTTATAAAATACTTGACGTGAAAATACAGTAAATTAGAATATATAAAACAAAGATTATAGTATTAAACAAGAATAAAATTCTTCGATTGCTGCTTTACATCATCGAGTCAGTCGTTGGTTTTTGTAATTTTGTTGCGTTCCCACGGACAAATTGGAGTATTCCATATTTTGTGTGTATATGGTTGCAATTAATACTGGTTCTACGGGTAGGTTTATCTGCCAACAGTAGTCTTTCTGTCATCAGCTGTCGTCATTTTCGTTGTTTATTAATATAAGTTCTAAAGCCTATATCTTGTATTTTCTCAGTATTAAGTAAAATAATCCTTAAAATGAACTAAGCAGATTTTTCTGGACGTTCTATACCGAGTTGGGGCTAAATCGTCCCAATATTTTGAACGCTGTTACTTTCAGGAGGACATAATGAGAGTAGTAGGTTAATTTCGAAACTCGTCTTAAAACGGCCGAAACGACAAAAAAATAAATTAAAAACCTTGTACTTGTTTCCATCATTATTTATCCATTCCTCTAACACCTTACGGTATCGAGGTTGTTTTTTCGTTTGAACATTTTACATACCGTAGGACTCCTTGGACGAGTGATTAGCTCGTCTACCAAAACACAGAACAGACACACACACATACACACAGAATAAACAGATATACATACGAAACATCCATGCCTTTTGTGGGATTCGAACCCACGATCCCGGCTTACGAGCGAGCGAAGGCAGTACATGCCTTAGACCGCTCGGCTGCCGTGACTGGCTAAACTCACCCGCCAAAGATAAATTACTTAGGAACATTCTTTTGTTTTAACGGGGATATTCGTTTTTAAACGTGCCAGTTAATTCGTAGAACGGAATCACATCAGACTTGGAAGATCTCATTTCGAACAATTTTTATAAATTGAGTAAGTAATGAAGGAATTTATGACGTATTCTAGTATACATTTCACTAACAGGTTAACTGGCTCTTGGGCGACCCTGCGTATCACTTGCTCTAATATTCGATAACAGCATTTTGTCCGCAGGGAGTTTGAGTGGGTTTCATATGTTTCTAAATATAAACAGCGATTATTTCCCTAAATACCATTAACAGTAATGGAGACACGGTATGTTTTCTGTGAAGTAGGGACTGAATTTTTAAATATAATTTAGATTAATTTTAGGCTCTAAGCAGGAATTCTTTTTCGAAATATTTAAAAATTTTGTTCCTATCTCAAAGGAAACACTCTGTCTTCGTTATAAGGGTCAGTTTCTTAATGCTATTTAAGGAAATAATTACTCTTACTCCCGATAATCATTATAAAACACTTAACATAAATAAATAAATCAATAAATAAACACACTTTATGGGCAGAATTAAGATTTGTTTATGTTAAAGCTTGTAGTAGATACAGTATCCAAAGGCCTTTGCAAGCACCACTGTCCTTTTCCTGTTGAAATTTGAACCAGTTTTCTGAGAGTGTACGGTTATGATAAGCTGGGTTAATAAAGAATTTATAATTTTCATATTAATTGTAAAATTGTTTTCACTACAGTTCGCTGGAATGTTATGTCCCGGGATTAGTAATTTGCATTGTTCCTGTATGTGCCCAATTCTGAGAAAATACTAAATTGTTAGCTGTCGAAAGTGAAATGTACGCAGTACGTTCATCGTACTGGAGACACTCAGTTGTTCACTATTCCATCTTCCATGAGAAAAAAGCTGACATCGTTATTTCTTTTCTTTCCCCCCCCCCTTTTTTTTCTTTCATCACTTGGGAATTTGGTTACGATAACATAAAATATCTTTTAAATTCTGAATACGTTTAAAATTAATTTCAGATATCTTGAATAGACGGAAGTGGACTTCAAATCTTATTTCTGATCAGAGTTGTAGGCGCTTCTGCTGTTATTCTGTCGGGAAGCCAGAGATGTTGAGTCGAGTTCCTTTCATTCTGTCTGAAGAACGTAAAAGTTGTATTTTTCTTTCATTCATATTGAACTTATAACCCTGATTCTGCAGCGGAATGCAAATAAATCACCCTTCTCTGTCTTTTTGTAGCAGGTAATTTTCTTATGAAATTGAAACAGTCTGAGAACTTCTGAATAATTTCCTCCTCAAGAGTTCTCAATGCATGTTTCTTAGTCACGCCGTTCAGACTATATCTGTATGAAAGTCAGAATGTTGTACATATAACTGATATTAATATTTCCGTTCTCCTTCCACGATTATAAGCTGCAGATTATCACTGTTCCAAGACATGAATCATACTTCCGTTGATGAAAGTTTCCGTACAAGGATATATAAAGATACTACTTAAAGCTGTGTTATTTTTATACATTACAGCTCAGTCGGTAAGTACCGGGATAGTGCAGTCGATATAGCGACTGGTTGCAGGGTGGACGACCAAGAGGTTAGATTTTGAATCCCGGTTGCGCAAGAATTTTCACTTCTCCATGTTGTCCAGACCGGCTCTAGGGCCCACCAAGCCTCCTATTCAACGGGTACCGGGGACTTTTTCCCCGAGGATAAAGCTGCAGGGGGAGTGAAGCTGACTACTCGTCTCCAGTTAGTGTCGATGTCAAGAAAACGTGGGTCTATACATCCACTCCCCTGTACGTCTTCATGGCGTAGTGCTTAATTAGTTAAGCTCGGGGAGAACTTTACCTTAGCTCAGTCGGTATTGCAACGACGGGCGGGGCTCGATTCCCTGCAGAAGCAAGAGATTTTTCTCTATTTCACAGAGTTCATACTGGTTCTGAGGCCCATCCACCTGCCTGTCCAATGGAAAACAGGGGCTCTTTCTCCTGGGCTAAAGCGGCCGGGGGCATACCTCTACTCCTCGATACGTCTTCATGGTGTGGTGTTTAATTACTTAAACACGTGCACAACTTTGCTTTTTCTTGACCTTTATTATAATTACTGTTTTCATAAACTTTCTTATAGTAGTAAATGTGGATATGTGTATTTTGCTAAAATACTTTTGAATTACTAAGAATAATTTTGGATGAAACTCCTCGTGTAGCAATGATTAAAGTCTAATCTAAGTTTTAAGACAAGTTCGAATGAATCTACTCATAACTTGCGTACTTGTGTAATTACAACTTTAGTTCTGATTAATTAACAGAACCCTTCAGTTGAAATCCCCTTCAATCTCTATAATGGAGCATAGTTGCTTTGCATCCCTCGTGAGTTCGAATCTACCTGCGAGAAACAGCATTAGGACAGAGAGAAGGTTGCCCACAGGTCTCTGTAGGTCTGGCAGTAATTGACTCACCATATACTGGGGGAGATCTGCATTTATATTTGGTTGATTGCTTTGGTGGATCGAGTTGCGGAAGTAATAGATACAGTGTACACCAAAAATGCAGTCCTGAAATGAAAAGACGTCCTGTTTGATACCACTGTCTATTCATGTGAAGGCCCCCTGCACGACAGAACCTTCTCAAATCCTGAAGAAATGGTCCGATCACCATGTCCCTGTAGCGTTGTTGGGTGACGGTAAGAGCATTGCCTTCCTCATCCTCAATGAAATAGGGGCCTAATATACCGTGTGCTGAGACGGCACACCCTACCGTCACACGTGTACTGTGTAGCGGTTTCTGGGCGATAACATGTGGCCGCTCAAAACCAAGGAAGCGAGTTGTCTGGCGACCACTTCCGCATGAGCGGAAATAATACTCAACTATGAATACTTTTTCCTCCGTCGAGAGACCCATTTCCAACAACAGCTGCACAACACAACTTCCTTTTCACTACTGGGAACACGTGCGGCTGGAACTATGTCCCGTCGATAAACGCACATGCGCGTTCGAGATTCGCGAGTTTCAGTACTGCATGTTTGGCGCATACTGTATAAACTGACTGGGGCAGTTCCACGCATGCCCAGTCTCCTTAATTTAGTGGCTACTTATTTAGGGTCCCACAGCATTTGTATTTGAGGCCGAAATTGACGGTGTAAAGATTATGCCTTGTCGAATGCATGTTTTTCTATCGATATTCAGTGCCTCTCGAAGAGTCAGTGCAGACATCTTCTGGCTTTATGATCCAAACTTTTTATGAACTGTCGTTATAATAAGAAGATATAATTGGCATTCGCAGTTCTGTGTTCAGCTGTAAAGTTCGAAGAGGCGTCGAAAATACAATAAATTACGGATTGTTAGTTACTCTGTTGTTATACAACGATATATCAGCTGTTGATGTTAGGTAGAGATAGGCAGAAGATCAATATACATAAATCAGAGTAGTAGTGGTGGTGGTGTTGGTGGTGGTAGTAGTAGTAGTAGTAGTAGTAGTAGTAGTAGTAGAAGCATGTGTGTCTGTGTTATTTGCCATCTTTGACATCTGAATTCTTTGCCTTCCTCCGCTAACTATCGATCTTCTGTCCTTACTATACCCGAGAGTTAACTGTCAGTATAAACCTCTTCGTAGACACGTTTGTAAGGCACAGAACTTATTCGACACTGCAGTAAGTTGGGTTGCCTAATTCTCATGTTCCCTCAGTGGTGATTTAAATAATCTCAGATAGATCCTGTAACCCTGTGGATGGGATTCGGAACAAATACCAGGCATTACTTCCACCTTAAAAGGCTCCTTAAAGTCTTAAACATTTTCACTGTAGATACTGTAATCTGTTATATTTGTTTAGCGGGATGTTTCCTGGCAGTGAGCGTGTACCTCCTCTGATTGCCTACCTCTGTGGACTCCTGCACGGCTTATCGCGTGGGATCTATTACGTAGGAGACCAAATCCTATACCCGTCCAGGCCACACGACTCTCTGATTGACGTCACTATTCTCGTGATTTATTTTCTTAGATCTTTTCCCTTTTCATTGTCATACGCTATTTCTAGACAGTACAGTGGCGATTAGTGGTCTGTCTGTTCAGTCCCACGGTTGCTGACTTTCAAGCTATTTCTAGACAGTACAGTGACGATTAGTAGTCTGTCTGTTCAGTCCCACTGTTGCTGACATTCAAGCTATTTCTAGACAGTACAGTGACAATTAGTGGTCTGTCTGTTGAGCCCCACTGTTGCTGACATTCAAGCTATTTCTAGACAGTACAGTGGCAATTAGTGGTCTGTCTGTTGAGTCCCACTGTTGCTGACATTCAAGCTATTTCTAGACAGTACAGTGGCGATTAGTGGTCTGTCTGTTGAGTCCCACTGTTGCTGACATTCAAGCTATTTCTAGACAGTACAGTGGCGATTATTGGTCTGTCTGTTCAGTCCCACTGTTGCTGACATTCAAGCTATTTCACGAGGGAAATCGCTTCTCCCGATTGTTACTTTCTGGCGTATTTTATTCTGCTGTCATTAAGCCTGTATAGATACCAGCTAGACGGCCGGGGTTCGATTCCTGGCAGGGTCAAGATATCTTTCTGTACTCTACAGCGTGTTGTCCGGCCCACCCAGGCTCATACATAATGAGGCTCTTTCCCTGGAGTGTAATGGCCGGGGCGTGAGGCTGGCCACTCGCCATCTAGTACCGAGGACAAGAATGATGGGTCTACAACTTCACTCCCCCATACATCTTCATGGCTTGTTGCATAATTAATTAAAGTAAAGGCACAGTTTCACATTAACCTCATTATTTAGACTATACAGCGGCCGTCTGATCGAGCTGCTATAGCGGTAAATGTCTGGTGGAACTGAGGATAACAACGAAACGAGCACCTTTCGAATGCGAGTCAATAAGCGTTGCCTCTGTGTCATCTACCGTAGTTTGGTTGTTACTATAGGATTCTGACGGTGGTGTATAACACACTGATATATTGGGTTTCTGGACTTTATCCATCGTCCTGGTTTTTAAGATAACAAATAAAAACACGACGTTTCGGAAAAAGATCCAGTTTCCGAAACGTCGTCTTTTTATTTGTTATCTTAAAAACCAGGACGATGGATAAAGTCCAGAAACCCAATATATCAGTGCGTAGTTTGCTTGTTAATCTCTTATTGCAGGTTTCGTAAAATAGCACGTGCCTATGAGAACTGTGTTTAATTAGTGCATTTGAAAACTTTCAGAGCGTGGAGCTGCGGTATGGCGTTACCCCTTTGCGCTTGCCTTAGGGATGTAGTTGTATGCATTAAGATCTGTCGACTTTATGATCGTGCAGTTATTTTGAATTGATGACCAGTACATTTTATGTTGAAGCGGGTACTTTATAATTACACTGAATTTATACAAAATATTTTGAGTCTTATAGACAAGTTAGTAGTAATGTTGCTGTCCATAGGACTTAGAGAGCTCTTGTGCATATCTTGCGCTAATATGTTCCCTGTTGGTCCCGGAAGTTCAGTGTGATTCAGCGTACAGTGGTTTGACATTAATGTGAAATAAATTAGTTTTCCTCTACTTGTGGTTATATTAAACTCATACTCATATCAGTATCGACATGGTCAGTGTGTGTATAGTATCTTAAAGTCTAGACTGCTCTCGACTGTTCAGAAAAGACGCTGAATTAGTTTCTCTTAGCTGAGCTGAGTGAAGTGGGGCACGTTTTAGCCAGTTGGTTGAGCCACTATGATAAAAGCCTGAAGGAGGCGGGTTTGATTCCAGGTGACATCATAGGATTTTTCAATTGACCTATTCCGTCCAGCCGCACTATGGCCCTGGGGCCGACTAATCTTCTAACAGAAATGAGTCCCAGGAATCTTTCTAGGGGGTAAAGGGTGACCGGTGCGTAAGGCTGACAACCTCACCACTATCTGTGAACCGATTTTCTAGAAAATATGGGAGCCTCGATGTCTTACAACCCTATGGGCCTTTACGGCCTGTTACAGGATAGCTTTACCTTTTACCTTTAGCTGAGTAAAGTATAAATAAAATGTGTCTTGTGAATAGGCAGTGAGACTCCGCCCATCCTAATGTGTATTAACAGTTTCCCAGAGGTCATTCTGTTTCTGTACCACGATATATCTGAGGATTTTGTTCCTCATGTTAGTAATGCATTGACGTTTTCCACAAAATAGTAACGCTTCGGGTTAAATAAGTGGGAGCTAGGTAATTATCTGAACCTAGGATTTGTGTTATAGCCGTAACGTAGCTCATTATGTTGAATCCGGAGGCTCATTGCCGTTTCTATAAGAGTCCGCCAGTTGCTCCTAACCTGAGTCAAATCCCATTAGTTAAATAATCACGTATCCACTCTTTCTGCTGAGTTCATCCTTGCCAGGATATTCGACCTATTTTGTGGACCACAACTCGAAGTCACTTTGATGTTCTCTGACTTTCGGATTAATATTGATTTTGAATGGTAGACATTAATATGCTCCCGGTATTATACTAATTGCTTTCAACCTTGCTTCCCGAAAGGAAATAACAGCTTCAGAAGGGCCCGGATTTGTCTGTGTGGAGAGTGTCTCTGTGTAGCTTTTGAAGCAGTATAGCTCTCTGCATGAGTCTTGCAGAGTCGTATTTTACACGTTTTATTCTTTCGGGCAACAAAACAAAGATGGTGGTCGTAAGCATTTCTGGCTTCATTTTCCACTTAAATTAAAAACGTAACTTGCTTGCCAGTTTGAATTTGAATTTCCTTTTCCGTTTCATGGTCGTAACTCCAGAACGTCTACCGTGACTTCTGAAGTCTATGTTATACTCGTAGAGGTTATAAGTACCGACAGGGCTGCAGATTTAAAAAAAAAAAATCTGAAGGCAACAAAATAAAACCCAATGATGAAAGGAAGCGAACTGATATCGGAAAGAATACAGACTAAAAAGAAACTCTTTTTAAGAAGATTATTACGCATGAAAAACCCCTCAACTGTCGTGACAGTTTACTTTTATATACTTCAGAACATTTTCTTATGACTGTAAATAAATTTGAATTGGCAATAGCAGACACAATTTAGCTTAATAATAAATGACACAAATTCCGTCCCAAGTGCAAACAATATATATTATATGTCTTTGATCTTGTTCTTTCTACACTACATGTTTCGGCCTCTATCGGCCATCATCAGGTGTATACTCTTAACGTTGCTGCCACACTGACCCCAGTCTAAAATTTAACATTTAAAAACACAATGTCATATTCTTCGTATTATCAACATCTACATCGTTGATATATGTCTGGTATGTAGATTATGTTGCACACGTCAAATTTGATATTCTTGTAGTAGCACTTTAAAAATCTTTAGTTATGATGTTTTTAAAACCTTTTAAAATTTTCTCTAAATTTTAAATTTAAAATTTAAAATTCTTAGGGTTACACGCCCTATGTCTAAGTGCTGGAGCGGCTAGTTCTTGTTTTCACACTGTACAGGTGTTATCTGTAATATACAAATATTCGTATTATTATTTTATGTACGTAATATTTTCTGTACGTAATATTTTCTTATGTGTGTATATTGTTATTTGTACTTACTTAATGTAGTCTTCTTGTGTGGGTGCCGCTGCTTGTCTGTACTACGTGTGCTGTCTGCTGTATTGTGTGCTGTGTTTTATGTTAGTGAGTGTAGGGGGGATGGGTAGTGGGGAGAGAGAGGTACCGTTAGTCTGTGTAGATTTCGTGTATCGTTTGAAATATGGGATTGTGTGTTTCTATGTGTGTATCATTCATGTGTAAGCCTTTCTTACTTATTTTATATATATGGTATTTCTCTAATGTATTTAAATGTCTGCCCTTCTTTCCCGTTGTTATAACTTCCATTACGTCTGTTATTGTTCCGTATGCATGTCCTGTATTTAGTATGTGATTTGAGTACCCGGAATTGCTATCATTATTTCTAATATCATGTATATGTTCTTTATATCTAGTGCTAAATGTTCTGCCTGTTTGCCCAATGTATTTCAATGGGCAATCTACACATTTCATTTGGTATATGCCACTTTTATTGTATTTATCTAATTGTGGTTTTTGTTTGAGTATATTTCCTATTGTGTTTCGTGTGCGGAATGCTACTTTTATCTGTGTGTCTTTGAAAAGTTTTGTAACTTTTCTCACTTCTTTTGTACTATATGTACAATTTAGCTTCTTTCGAAATCCCCTCCCCTCCTCTTTTTATGCAATGAAACTTCGTTAGTTCTGACCTAGAAACCTCTCATGAAGGCCTCTTTAATGATTCGCGTTATGAAAATGTGGTTTCATTTTCACCGTAGGCCTACCGATGTGATTTAAGTAGCCTGCTAACGTACTCGCGCCCTGAATCACGGTCCTTCTTGCGAAACTGATAGTCACTCATGCGGTTAAAGAAATTCCTTGTGTATATAGAAATCGTGGCTCAGTGTCATGTTCACAAAATCCGCCAGTGGACCCGGTTTCGATCCATTCGAATCCGGTCCACACCCTCACACTTTTTTTAATTTAGTCCATTTTAGTGTCTTGCAAGCGGTCTCTTCCTTTAAGTTTCCCTACAAGAATTTTGTACGTATTTCTCATCTCTCCCATAAGTGCTATATGCTCTGCCCATGCACCCGCCTTCATTTGGTCATTCTAACAATAGTTTATGAGTATAATTTTCCTTCAACTTCCTGTTACATCATCTTCACTTTGGTTCAAACGGATTTAAAACACCAGATAAATTAAAGACGTCACATAGGCGTCTGTGTTATCTTACCGGAAGTACTGCATTTTATCAAGTCACTGCTTCGTCCCGAGCCTTCTCTTTAATTACGTGACTGCAGTATTCAGAAATCATACGCCTTATTTATCTCTGTCTTTGTGGGTCATTTAATTGCTTTCAGCGTCGATACTGCATAGCTTCGGGTGATAGGATGATTGGTGAACTGTAGGGGATCTGGCATCTGCCTGGAGGGACTGAGAGGAA
>NW_019738877.1:149479-175075 GCF_002891405.2 Cryptotermes secundus
TCCGGAAAAGCCCACTACCTATCATGATGATTTCGCTTCACAGTGTTTATTTTTAATTTTTAAAGTTATGAAATGTGTATTTTTAATTTTAAAATATAATGCTTATATGACATTAAGTTGGATCCAACCTAATTTAAGTAAACAAGTTTTCAAATTTATACTAGCATCGTAGTTCTATAGAGTTTTATTATTATTTGTATATTTCTCACGTATAACTTGATGATGATGGCCTGTCTGGTGCGAAACATCTTGTGAATAGAATAATAAAAACATTCGTTTGTCTGACTGACCCCTCCATTTTTATTTGTACGATTAGTTCAGCAATTGTACGATGTGCCTGGGTTTTCTGCCCACAGGAGAATTTAGAACATCATGCTGGTACCAGCCGTGGTCCCATCGCACTTTCTGGTGCACTTCTACCAGTAGCTGTTACCCAGTAACATTAATAATACTTGATTGGCTTAATAGCTAGAATAAAGATGTGGTTGCTTTTTAGGTTTGAATAACTTCATTTGACATGCCTGATTCTAATTATGGTCGTTGAGTTCTCTTTCGTATTTTCCTTCCAATACCTTCTCTCGATTAACCGAGTAGCATCTTGAGTTATGTTGTTATTTACCCCCTGGTTACGGTAACCGCAGCTTTGAGGAAAGCTTTATACACAACACGACTACACATCTCCAACCAGTACAGTGCATTAATCCATAACAGTCTCATTTTCGATCCCTTGGCTTAATTGTGTATCACCATTTCAATGTCTTTGATGCGACGCCACATAACCGCGAGTCATTATAGAATCGTTAAATGGGCTATGAACATGGTGCCATGTTTCTTTTCCTTGGCACTACAGCCCCAGTGGGCGTAGGCCTACTTCCATGAACTTCTCCGTTCACTTCGGTTTTTCTAGATCTTACACATTCGGTAGGACTCCTTGGGCGGGTGATCAGCTCGTCGCAAGGCCTCTACCTGTACACAAACAGAGAAACGCACACACACAAACTAAACATCCATGCGCTGAGTGGGATTCGAACCCACGATCCCGGTCTCCAAGCGAGCGAAGACAGTACATGCCTTAGACCGCTCGGTTACCGTGACCGGCCTGGTACCATGTTACAGAAGATAATAGGCCTTATGGATTACTTATTTTATGACCGATGATTTGCTTTTGTTTGTTAGATGGATATGGTGCTCTGTTTTCCATTAATTTTGAGACCTCAGAATGTAAGGAAGCGTAACAGTTTTTTGATATCGCTCATTTTGTGCCGTTGCGCTCCTTTTCGGCGTTTTTTGCTTTAATTATTTACCGTATTTACGCATGTATAGGCCGCACATTTTTTGCCAAAAATTCAAGAGGAAAACTGGGGTGCGGCTTATATTCGAAATATTCGAAATCACACTTCATTTAAAAAAAATTATATTCATAATTAGTAATACAGGGTGTAATACTCCTGAAATAATATTCCAAGAAAATTATTTTTTCTATAATTTCTGTCTGAAAATTGTGCTGCGGCCTATACATGCGTAAATACGGTAATCCCAATATCTTATTAACTCTGACGACCTTACATTATAGAACGTCATTTACGACTCGTCCTTCATATTCTGGAGGTCACGGGTTCGACCCTCACCCCGGATACCGATTCTCTTATTGATGTTTTTCGTGGTTTCCTTTCAGTCCGTTCTGGGAATTCTGGAATAGTACGTTAAAATATGCTTCGACCGCATCCGTGTACTTTCTTTCCACTTCATTGTTTCCAGTTATCCTATCAGTCCACACTGCATGACCTGTCTGTTTACGGCCCTATAGTCCTTTGTTGAACCTTGGCCGCTTTTTCAGTTTCTTACTCCTATGCTCAGTCGGTAGGACCCCTTAGACGGGGGATCTGCCCCTCGCAAGGCCTCTGCCTACACACAGAACACAAGCACACAGACATCCTTGCCTGAAGTGGGATTCGAACCTACGATCCCAGCGTTCTAGCGAGCGAAGACAGTTCGTGCCTTGGACCTCGCGGCCGCTATCAGCCGCTACTGCGTATCCTACAGAGATGAGGACCCTCTCGCAAATGAAATTTGTCCCGGTTTTCTGGTTTGTGAATTACGGGCGCCCTAATACAGTTGTAACTAAAAATTGTCCCTCAAATACATGTTGCATCGTTGTGGTTGTCAGTCAACCGTAATTGTCACTACATATTTAGGCCTGCTTACTCTACTTGATCATTTAACCTTTCCATAATAAAATTGTGAATTCCCTAGATGTTTGTCGGTGTTCAAATACTATCTTCGTTTAGTGAATGTGATTGTTTTCATTCCCTTTCCATTAAGGAACCTTGTTCCACGTAAAATCTTCATAAAGAAAGCAGTTATCCCCATTTTCCCAGCGCATTTGTCGGTGGCAGTTGATCGGAATAGCAATTAACCGTCAATTGTGATTCGTAATGAAATTAGCAGAAATACACGTCCGAGCATTTTGTTTGTGAACCCCGTATTTCAGGATAATAGGTATGGGTTTCAGCTCTCATTGGCTAACATGAGACCGCAGTTCACAAACAAATTATATGGGATTGTCATCAAACGGCATGCATGCTTTATTATCTGACTAGCTGCCTGAATGCCCTTCAGTAACAGAGCCAACTGAACGAACAGGTGAACCGATATTGCTCTGGGCTCGTATCCTGGAGGTACTCGATTCTAATCTGGACCGGGACGCCCGATATCCAGGTTTTTTTAACTGTTTTCCTTAGTCCATCCAGGCAAATGCTGTGATAGAACCTCGACTCAGTCGCCACCGCAGCCTTCCAAATCCTGTCCATATATCACTCATCTGTGAATTGCTGTCAGATTCGAGATAATATAGTTTTTGGCCTGCTTTGCTTATTTTGAAGAAATGGAAGTAGACAATGAGATCACCATGCTGTCTGTGTGTCTGTAAGTCCCACCCTATCAACTTTTGAATGCCTGAACCACTCATTGTGAAACTTTATGGTACCTCAGGACCTCAACGGCGCGCTTGATAAATACCTCCCGTCATTCTGTATCTATTCTTGCAAGGCGTCTTCTCGGTAAAAAAAGAAAAACTTTACTGCTGCAACGATTACACACGCAAGGATAGAAGAAGTGTTGGGCGCCTCGTTTTCTATGCGTCCATGTATCAGGAAAATAGGCGACCAGTTCTTCCCAGAAATTCTTGTTAATTTTGTTGTTTAACAATGCCTCAATGTGGAATTATATAGTGTCAGACCGCTTGCTTGATTAATGAATAATGGGGGGGGGGAGTTGGTCAAATGAAAATTGGCACGGGAAACCGAAAGACCCACCAATGCCGCTTTGTCCACCACAAATCCATCATGACCTGACTTCTGATCGATCCCAGGACGCCGCTTAGGGAAGATGGTTACTATTTGCATGAGTTACGACACGTAAATGCTGTATAGTCTGGCTATTGACAGTGTCGTAATATAACCCACAAAGAAAAGTAACTGAGTCCGAAGATCCGAAGAAGAGAAGATCATGCCATTTAACTCCATCATGCATCTTCCATTTAAATCTACACAAGTTTAAGGGCAAAATTCAATTTTAATATTATTGTAACATGATGCCTGAACGCCAGAATAATGGAATCAGAAGTGCCGCGGAAACGTTCATTGGTAGACAGCGTCCTTGTAAGTATGTTCCCTGACAATAAATACGCACACAACAGTAGAGCACGGAGATAATAGAGAGAACCGGCATTATTGAAAGCCGCTACCAAGCAACGAGTACGTGAAAACATAGGAGACTGTAAATACTTGGAATGTGCTGTAAGTATTTGTAGATTGTGTAGAGAAGTGAAAGTGTTGTAATTATTTGTACTTACGAATAAGAAAAATCTACTAAATTCAGTAATCAAATAAAAATGGAAGCCAATCAAGAAAACTTGGAGGCCAATTAGAAACAGGTAGGTACCAAGACGGAGGCTGGTCAAGAAAGGATGGAGGTCAATCAAGAAAAGATAGAGGCTAATCAAGTAAGTGTGGAGGCCAATGCAGGCACCGCGATAAACGTCCACGATAAAGACTGGCCAGGATGGAATGAGAGCAGCCGAAATTAAAACCGGCGAAAGAGTGATGAAAGCCGCAGTGGCGGTTGGCCGAGAACAGTTGGAGACCCCGATAGAAAACGTTCGGTCCGGTCTCGAAGAATCCATCAACAGGCATGTAAGGTACCAGTCCAGTACATGTGGCTTAAGAAACAGGAAGAGACACCAGAAAAGAGGATGTATGAAAGAAGTAATGGAAACAAGTGAAGAAGGTAAGCAGTCTGTCCTGGAATATCTATATCCTTCTTCAGAATGGAAGAATACATGTACTGATTCAGGATCAGCGGGATCAGGGCCATGGTCAGTCGTAGAGAGGCAGCCGTTGAGCGCGGAAGCAGTAGAGGAATCCCCACTGTTGGAGCTGTAAGAGTACCGGCCACTCTCGGAAATTTTGCCCGCATCGATCAGAAAAGATACAAGGTCAGTACCTGTGCAGGCTACTTGGGACGAGCAGCCTTAAGGAGGGAGTAAGACATGCCCCCTCAGAATTGTGGAACCAGAAGGGGCGGCCGTTGCTAAGGAACAGCTGAGCAAAGACGTTTCTGCGGCAATATACGCAAGCAACAAAATAAGAAACGTTGGCTAGAGTGCGATCCGTGCCAAGGCTATATAGCGGAGACCAACAGAGGCCTTATATTGCACATATGTACATACTCGTATATACTGAAGTTACATGGTAAACTGTAAATATTAGACATCCACAAAGAACCGGACTCTTGACAACTGATTATGTAGAATTCCAACATATATAATTGTAAATATGAATGACATATACTACTATGACCGCTGTTAGGCAGGGCGCCCCACATCGACAAAACCGCAACTGTCTGACACTAACAAAAGTCTGGTCTTGGGCTCCGGATGGAGCTACATACCAAGTCTGACTCGCCGACTGACCGTCGGTCGTAACATGACTTTGACTTTGACTGTGACCAGTTAGTTGAAAGTCGACAGTGGAGGATTAGTTGCCGTCAGAAGTCACCGTAATAGGTTGAGAGCCAGTGAATAGATAGGGATAGCTACTGATGCCATGAGTTGCCTTCAGTAGTAGCTGCCGGACAGTTGTAGCCACTAGTTAGCTGTGAGATAGTAGTCAGCCGGCAACGTCGTAAGCGTGAGACTAGAAGAATCTCCATTGTTGAGGACCATAACAGATGGAGACAGCGTGTCTCCATAGATAGATAGGTATAGATTAGCGTTAGTACTATCATTATTTTGGGTTATGGGGTATAAGCCTTAAATAAATGCAGTTACCATTCCAAACCCCGAATCTGGTCACTAACAAGTGACAAGTACAGAGAATGGACAAAACTATGGAAACACCCAACAGAAAACACCATCATCATCATCAGTAATCTGTCAAGACGACAGGTCCACAGTCTCTTCCAAAACAATTCCTCCACTTAATGCGATCTAGAGCTTTCTCCTTCAAATGACAGTATCCTCTTCTGTCCCCAAGGTCATCCAGCATCTTCTTACGTCTTCTTCCTCGTCTTCTTGTCACTTCTATCCGCCCATCTATCTTTCCTTCGATAGCTTCTTTTAGAAGGCAGTTTCTGCGTAAAACATGACCAATCCAATTAGCCTTCCGTTTTCTTATTTCATGTAGGATATTCCTCTGCTCACTGACTCTAATTAACACTTCTTCATTTCTCACATAATCGGTCCAACTGATCTTCTCCATTCTTCTCCAACACCACATTTCGAAACTTTCCAGATGTTTCTGATCTACTGCCCTAAGTGTCCATGTTTCAGCCCCATACAGAGCTATGCTCCAAATGTAGCATTTCACTAGTTTCTTCCTCAAATTTAAGTCCAATTTGCTGGTAAAAAGATTCTTCTTCTTGCTAAATGCAGCTTTTGCCATGGCAATCCTGGATTTAATTTCACAAGTACACCTTCCATCATCTGTTAACAAGCTACCCAAATATTTAAAACATTTCACATTCTCCACTTGTTTTTGGTCTATCTTTATTGTGACTGGGGTTGGTTGTCTCGAAATTTTCATTACTTTTGTTTTCTCCACATTCATTTCCATGCCATAGCACCTTCCAATTTCAATTAGTCTATCAATCATGCCCTGTAGCACAGTTTCTTCCTTAGCCATTAACACAAGGTCATCTGCATATTTCACAGTTTGAATAATTTGCCCTCCTACTTTGAAGTCACCGAGCCCATCCAGAGCTTCCTTGGTAAGGCATTCGCTGTACAAGTTGAACAGAATTGGTGATAAACAGCATCCTTGTCGAACTCCTCTTCCAATCTGCACACTTCCTGTCTCCCCCCTGTCCAGTCGTACTCTAACTTTCTGATCCATGTACAATTTGCTAATCAATCTTCTTTCATGCCAATCGATACCTGTTTCTTTCAGGATCTGCATTAATTTGGTCCAGTTTACCCGGTCAAATGCCTTCTGCCAGTCTATGAAGCAAACACACAGTTCTTCATCTATCTCCAAAGTTCGTTCCGCTATAATTCTCATCATCCCAATTGCATCCCTGGTTCCTTTTCCTCTTCTAAATCCAAACTGATCTTCTCCAAGTACATCCTCTATTTTCCTTTCAATTCTTCTTTTAAGTATCTTTGCTATTATCTTTGCTGTATGTGCAATAAGGCTTATTGTGCGATGGTCGCTGCATTTTGTAGCTTTTGTCTTTTTCTTTAAGGCAATCATTGTAACTTCTGTAAAGTCCTTGGGCCACTCTCCACTTTCATATATGGTGTTCATTAGTTTTGTCAGTGTTTTCAAACCACCTTCTCCCAGTAACTTGAGCACATCTCCAGGTACATCATCATCTCCTGTAGCCTTTCCCTTCCTCATTTCCTTGATAGCTTTTTCCACCTCACTTTGTAAAATATATGGTCCTTTCTCGTCTGTATCTACTTCTTCTTCCGGTTCAACTTCTAAGGTTTCATTACCGTGACTAATATGGTGTTGACAACCTGTGGCTTGCAGTCTCCTTGGAATGGATAGATAGAGGTCCTGTATGGTTTGCAAGGGAAACTTGTGCCATTCTTCCCGAAAAAACATGGTAAGTTCTTTTATCGATGATGGAGGTGGATAGCGCGCACGCAGATTGCTCTCCAAAACATACCCCAAAGGCTCAATAATATTGATATCTGGCGATTGTGGGGGCCATGGTAGACGTGACACTTCATCTTCGTTCTCAGAAAACCAGTCCTGGACGATGTGAGCTATGTGAACACAGGCATTGTCATCTTGGTAAATGGCATCACCATAAGGGAACAAAGTTTGCACCATGGGATGGACTTGGTCGCCCAGAATGGCCACATAGTCGTTGGCAGTGACGTGACCTTGCAGGGTAATGATGGGTCCGACAGAATACCACGATATGGTTGCCCATACCATGATCGAACCCCCACCATTTTTCACTCTTGGCAGAAAACAATATGGATCGTAAGCTTGGGATGGCGTTCTCCAGACGTAAACTCGGCCAGAAGTCGGAAACAGTGTGAAGGTGGACTCGTCCGACCAAGTGACCATCTTCCATTGCTCCATAGTCCAGGTTTTATGACTTCGGCACCACACTGTCCTCTTAGTGGCATTTTGATCGCTGATGAGTGGCTTTGGAATTGCAGCTCGTCCAGAAATACCCTGCTTGTGGAGTTCCCTTCGTACTGTTTTGGTGCTGACAGGGTTTGTGAGCGTGACATTCAGTTCAGCAGTCACTTTTGCAGCTGTAGTCTTCTTATTTTTCGTCACAATCCTACGNTATCATTATTATAAATATGGGTCAGTGTTTGATGAAAATGCAAGCTTTGATATCCGTAATACACATACAAAGGGGGGGGGGGAAATAACGGAAACACTAAAAATTGTGGAATGGAATTTGTGTTGACTACATTGAAGGAACTTCAGTTGGCAACACTGAATGTTGGTCTTTCGTTTGTTTACACCCTGTAGTGTTCGTGTCAGTGCATTAGTGGCTGTGTTGAGTGACAGTCCGTGTGAGAGAATTGGAAAATGAGAGACTTTTCCAGTTTTGAAAGAGGACAGATCATTGGCGCGCGTTTAGCTGGAGCATCTATGATAAAAACTGTTACATTATTAGATGTATAGAGAGTGACAGTTTCTGTGGTTATGTCGGCATACACGAACCATGGGAAGACAACATCAGCGAAGAGGAATTGTGGGCGAAAATCAACACTGACAGAAAGAGATCCTCGTACATTGAGGATTGTTTCGCAAAATCAGAGAACCAGTGCAGCACAGGCTACGGCAGAAAGGGAAAACCCTTCAAGGCCCTGTTTCCACAAAAACTGTCCAAATGAGCGTTCTTACAATTGCTTAACTTAAATTATAGAACCGCTTTCATCTATCTCTTCCGTGGGATTTCCAGAATAGTTCTAAATCCAAAGTATAAGGATGGCTTTTTTTCCGGGTTTTCTGTCGCTTTGTTTGACAAGTAAACGTACTGCTTTCTGAACTATTGCTTGTCACCTTCAAATTGACACTCTTTTTCTTTTCCACCTACAGATCGCGCTCAGACTTATATATCTTTTGTAGCACGAAAATGGTCAGACGTGAGATTCAGGGGGATAAGGAGATTGTTGAGGTAATAATAACAAAGAAATTGTGATGATAATGAAAATAAAAGAACACGCTATACATTAATACAGTACCATTTCATATCTTCATGGACTGATGCACTGATATTCCCCCTCCCCACCCCTTCACTTCACCTCATTTATCACTTTCCTAACCCTTTTTCTAAAATTACATGGTTTTTCGGCATACAGTCCCTAAGCTGGTTCCAAAGCTGGGTGGTCATATTTACAAAGGAATATTTTCCGATATCTGTCCTTTACTTTCTGCTCCTAATTTTCCTATCGTGGTCAACCCTGCACAAATAGCATGGGTTTTGTAATCTGTCAGCAGTCGCCTTCCAAGCCCGTTCTCTCGTGTATGCTTTGAAGAGGGCGCATATGCGAGCTATCTGCCTGCGCTGTGTCAAGGTTCCCCAGTTCACATGATTCCTGTGATGTCCAAATTTAGCCGCTTTCCTTTGCACCAGGTCTAACGCAGTTATCTGTGCCTCCCTGTAAGGATCCCAGCACGCCGCCCCATATTCCAGAATCGGACGCACTAAAGTTGTGTACACTAAACTTTTAGTGTTGCTATTTCCCTTATTTAGAATACGCATTGTAAAATGAAGTGCCTTCCAGGCTTTTTTACCGTGTAATGAACTTGATCAGCCCAACTTAAATCGCTACGTATTTACAACTGCTCGCTTTCGGAATTACTATGTCCCGTAATGAGTAATTTAGCGGATCCGTCACTCTGATCTCAGTCTTTTATGCTAATGCTAGTAAGTTGAATGTGGAATTGTGCAGCGAGCAAGTATGTGGACATGACAGTGTATTACGATTTGTATCCTTTACTATCTTTTGCAAAATAGTGTTGTCTAACCGAGGGTTCCGAATGGCAGCGCTGTGAACCTTACATTTATTTGCTCTTTTTATACTGTGCATGCTGTAAAAGGTAAAGTTATGCCCGCGTTTAACTAATTGAGCGCTACGCCATGAAGACGTATGGGAGGGTAGATCCACGTATTTTTGAACTAGGCACTAGTTGGAGGTGAATGGCCAGCTTCACTCCCCGGCCGCTTTATCCGCGGTACCCATTGAATAGGAGGCTGGGTGGATCCCAGAACCTGTCAGGACTCTAACCCTCGCCTGTCCAGCCCGCAGCCACTCGCTATACCGACTGCGCTACCCCGGCTCCCACTCTATGTGCTATGGATGTACTCCTATTACTGTTATTGTTACTATTCATTGACTGGTGATGTAGGGTCTTAGTTGTAAATGTTCATCCACGAGTTAAGATGCAAGTCCAAAATTGGCACTAACATGGGAAGGGTTGTCAGTCCTAGTTCCATGCATTGCTGTTGTTTTTGTAATACTTAGTTCTTTGTTCTTCTGATGCGATAACATACACCCGTATTAAAAGCCGTCAGAAGGTGATGATGGTCGTTTTGCCGTCCAAAGGATTTATTTACTTTTAAAGAATCCGAAGGTTCATCTCTGTGTTACAGCGTAATGATCAATTTTAATCTAGTCCTCACTTTCTCTGCCTAGTTGTCTACGTTTCATTTTAATATTATTATCCCCTGCACTCATAGGTTTCCCAAGTGGTCCCTTCGCTTAGGTCTCTTTTCCAACGGAATATTTTAATTGCAGTTACTAGTAACTGTGAGAACAGAATGTGTATTTGTATACTTTCCTGTCAGTCTTGTTATAGCAAGTGTCACGTAACTTCGAACAAGGCCAAGAGTAACCTTGAATGCGCAGAATAAAAATTTCAGACAAGGGGGTGGGTTCGAGGGTGTGAGAAGTGACAGGCGGCCAGAACTGGCCCTCGAATCCACCCCCTTGTCTGAAATTTTTCTTCTGCTCATTCAAGGTTACTCTTGGCCTTGTTCGAAGTTACGTGACACTTGCTATATTCTCCATTGCTCACTATAGCCGGATTTTTCATTACACGTCGTACTGAATGCTTTGCTTGAAGTTTCATTACCAACGTCATAGTGATGAAACTAGTAGGATAATATTGTGACAAGACGCCCGAAAGCCGGAATTGTGAAGTCAGAGTAGACGTTGTTTGCTAGGCAACGTCTCAGTAAACACTTTCCCGCGGCAACAAATAAACAAGCAGCTCTTTGAGGATTTATTGGATAACGATGGAAACTGCTTTTTTTTTTTGTGACTCCTACCGGAGACTATATGAGGAAAAGTATTGAGGGAGTCTCTGGAGTCTGAAGTCGAAGATGATTAAGAAGAGACGGCAAGAAAGGAATTAGACCGTAAAATAAAGACTTTATATGTGCTGCAGGGACAGTGGGACTGTAATAAATCGTTTGCCAGGATACCATTAGTGAAGACAGATCACCAGTCTGTGCGTAACGGTGAACTGTAAAGTGTGTAGATCAGCGATAGCGCTATAATTAAATGTAGCTCTGAGTGATGTATATAAATGTTCACTCGAATCTCCCAGTCAGCACTTACCTCCTTAAAGTTTTCGTAGTAATGGACCTTCATAGATCAGCTTTCTCTTTCCTCTTTCATTTGCATTGTTTCTAGGAGAACTATGGTTTTGCGTGTTTAATGTTACAGCATTGGATACAATATATGTAGTATTTACCCCGAATTTCGCGCCTTAGCTCAAGCGGTTAGTCGCTGGCTTCACACCGCGGCGGCCCGGGTTCGATCCCGGGTTTGGTCAAGTGGGATTTATGGTGGACAAATTGGCGCTTGGGCGGGTTTTCTCCGAGTACTTCGGTTTCCCCTGCCAATCTTCATTCCATCAGTTGCTCCATAATCACCCTCACCTATCACCTGGGGCTGGTAAAATAGGCCAGAAGTGGTCGCAGTACAAGGGACTTAGTCCCACCCCACTAGCAATAATAAAAAATACCCCTAATTTATTCGTATATATGCAAGGTTGCTGTCTCTAAAATCTTGTAATGGAGTTGTAGCATAGCTGGGACATATTTCTGGTGGCGATATTATGTGAACGTAAGTTATAACTGTGATGTCACAGCCTGTGTTTTTAACGTCAGAAGTCCCCCGTATTCTTATAGAAATAGAAACTAGACCAATCGTTTATTGTAAACTGAATATACGTATTAGGAAGTACACTTTGAAAATGTCGTCACAGGAATTGTAGGTTTACGTGGTAGCTTTCAGAACGGAATCGTAGGTATTAGAATTTAATGAAGAACAAAAATTGGTTAAAAGATTTTTTTTCCAGAAAGACAACCGTTTAGAAATTATACGAGTACTAATCTCATATAATTTTTAATATGGGTAATAATGTAAACCAGAAGTAAGACGTTTTCAGTCTATTCTCTCAGATATTGGGTAGTACCTTAAAACAAAATATTTCCTGGAACAATTGTTCATGCTGTTATATTTCTTTATTTATATAAGTTTAATTGTGAAATGTTTTCCTTTTGTTTTTTATTTTTTACTTCTGTGTTTGGTATTGCTTTTCCATGTTTTATAATGACCCTGTTATTTGACGCTATACATAGTTAACTTAACATTGTAACTTGAAATGGCAGTGTGGTCTATACTTTTATTTCTTATATTTAGCCACCAACAGCAACTCAGCCCAAGGGGCTGGTAGGAATTGTTCGTGTTTGCTTAGTTGTGAATCCTGATTAAATGAACACTAAAACTTAATCGATATACACACTCTGCTCTGAAATGGTACCGTACACGAACATCCTAATTCCAGTTTGAGGGACGACAGCAATTTGAATTTTTCACAAAAGATATCTGTTAGCAGGGATTATCTAAAAATAAAATAGTGGAAAGACCTGTTTCAGTCACATCTCGATTCACCCCGACAGTCAGGTTCCTGGAAAGAATGTCGCGTAAATTAAAAGCGTGTAAATCGAGACCTAATTTTTCGTATGAAATTAAGGATACAGGGTGTTGCGGGCATAGACGAAGCCCACCCATTGGGTCGTAGATATGTATTCATGTAAAATGCTTTTCTTAATTTATTATTTTAGTTTAAGGATTAAAAGCCTCATAACCTTTGTCCCAAAGATATATTTCAGTATCGGTATTTTCTATGAACGTTGAGTTTTCCTCATTCATTATGCTTATTGCACCCATTTTAATGTAGCCATCACAGAAGTAGTAGGTGAAATGTACAAACTTTGACTGTTCTCTTTGTGCTATTCTCATGTTCTCCAAACACATTTTACCGATCAAAACAGTTGTGATTGCTTTCTCTAAGGCATGGCAAATCACCCCAAAAACATCCCATTTCCGAAGTATCATTCAAAGCAACATTTTAAAAACTTTTAATGGAATTGTTGTGATTACTTTGCAGTCGATATTAAGTCTATCGCAGTTATACAGTCGGGCTCTCAGCTCGCCGTGTTTTTAATTGGGAAGGAAGATCTCTCAGTTCTATAGTGCTTATAACGAATTACTTTGTGGTCAGTGTATATTCCTTTATCTTACTCTAAGCGAATTAGTTGTTCACATATTTTGCAGATGTAAGAGGGCTCACCAGTGCAGAATGTTTTAATGGGATTTGCGGTGTTTCCAGTCTTTGAATATGAAGAAAGAAGAATGATGTGGAGTTTCCGTATCCTATCTTTAAGTTTGTTATTTAACGACGCTGTCGATGTCAAGACGATTGATGTCGGCATATGCGAAATTCTGTGTAGGTAGTGCTGTTAAATTAGGACATCCCCCAGCTTCTTGAGGCGTGTCTAGCCCTAGATTTATATAGTTTTTAGTCTATGTACCTTCCTAAAGTAGGCTTATGCGATCTCCAATGTCTGTGTAACCTCCGTATCAACTTTTCTCGTACTTTGTTGTGTGCCATGGCAACGGTGTACTTCACTGGTCCCTCCCATCAGCCCCTGTATCTAAATGTGTCCCCCCTCTCGTTACAAGCCAAAGGTCGATTGAGTGTATCTCTCTTTTCAGTGCTGGGCACTGGCTTGTTAGAGACCTTCCCGCGGCAACGAATTGCGCAACAGTTGAAGAATTGTGGGACGCGTCATTTTCTCTGCGGTCCGTGTCTTATCAGAGGAAAGAACTGGGTTTATCTTTGTATCTCCCACCATTGCTAGGTAACACCTAGGTAAAGACGCTCCTGCGGCAACGAAGAATTGTAGGCGTCTTTTTCTATGCGGTTCCTGTCGTATCAAATGAAAGTTTGTTTAGCTCTTCCCAGAACTTTTTGTAAATTGTGGTGTTCAAAACGTTTGTCATCCATAAATACGAAATTATGTTCCATTTGTCATACATTTGAAGCAGCATTCTTTAAGCCGTGTCGTGTCTTAGCGCAGGCAGTTAGGCTTCGGCTTCTTAACGTGGAACGTCGGGTTCAGCTCCGGGCGATAGACTTCATGTGAGATTCGTAGTGAGCGACCGGGCCCCACGTTTTTCTCCGACTTCCTTTCCGTTTTTTTCCTGCTGAGATCCTTGCACCATTGCTCCACACTTGTATGTAACCAGCCCCTGAAGTGCGACAGCTCTGACCATGAAGCACGTTTTCGCACCCTAGTGAGTTTTTGAGTTCGGACTTCAGCTCTGTTCTTACTCTTGGCTGGTTACGGAGTATAACCTTAGTTTGTTAGTGTCCTTGAAGCCAGAACTTGTTTCTGGTACGCCTGCAGCAGTGTTTACATGCCGTACACGGGTGAAGGAGAAGTTGCCGCATCAGCACGGCTACTTGTTCGACTGTGAAACATGGATTGTCATATTCGTATGTAAGGAATGTAACGGAATTTTACGTACTACATACGTAGAAATTTAGCGTTAGAAGTGACACTAAAAGTAGTAGTTGCAATTTTATTTCAGTTTGTAGTGGGTTAGTAAGCCCTACTTTGTATGAAGCTGAGTTATGTGAAAGAAAACTCATAAATATTGTTTCATTATATGTAGCATAGCATAGTAATATCTGTAGCTTTTATTTCAAACGGGTTTTTCTGCATGATATCTGCATATATTAGACAAATTACAACAAACAGATTATTTTTATTGCCATGTAGTTTAAGGTTGATCTCTGCCATATTCTGAACGGTTTTGGATATGGGAGTTCTTTTCCTAAAGCGTGAAGGTTAATTTTTGAGTCTGTGAAGCTTTGCCCTCACTCCTGTATACCTAAAAAGCTTGGACACAGATAACTTTTGTCTTTCTATAAAATTTTTGTCTAATTGCAGAAAATTGTTTTACAAATGAAGACTGAAAATAGAAACCAAAATTTATTTTAGGAAATTATGGTGCTTTCAACAAAGGATCTCTTTACGAATGAAACTTGATTTTTGTACCCTATTAGCCGCATGGAAAGCAGTGGCAAGTGTGCGGCTTATAGCCAAGCTGGTTGTGTTATTTGTTGTTCTGTTTCGTCAGCTTGCATTCGCTCCTCCATCTGTCTCCCCCTACGTTGCGTCTCCGTGAATCACATTAACGGCTTCATCTGTCTTCCTGCTTACCCTTCTTTCTTACCCTCCACCATAATTCCTCTCTACCAACCCAAATAAAAAATCTGACAGGGAAGAATGATAAATACGAAGCCAGAAGTTCAAATAATTTGCATTTCCTTCTTTCTATATTTTCTGTCTTCGTTTTCTTTTTACTATTTTTTTTTTCTACCTCTTAATACTGTCGTTCGTACCTCAGCCTCTCATCCAAGTTGTGTCCCCTTCATCAACCTAATGATATGACTGCAACCCTCGTTCCCGATCCCTTGTATAACTCTTCATTACAAACTTGATGTGTATGTATTGACCGTCTTCTAGTGCACACTATCTCACTTGTCACTTCACTACTAGTAGAACGCACGCAGCCACAAGAGAAGGACGCATCACAAGACGCAGTATACACAAAATATAGGAAGAATGACTCCCATAGCGGAAGATTGATATAATACGCGAGTTTGAAATACGACGTATAAGATGATAAATCTTAACAAATTTTAATATATAAATTTTATTATAGTACATGACGAATATACATTTTAAGTCATTTTATAAACGACACATGATGGCGAGCAGTGCAATAGTTTAACGTAAATAACACACCTGAGGATGGCACAGTGATGCCGAAACATGTAGTGAAGTGACAAGTGAGATTGTGTGCACTAGAAGACGGTCAATACATACACATCATGTACGTGAATCAGTGCAACAGGCGCTAAAATACAACATTCTTCATTACAAGTTAAGTTTTTTTTTACAGGGCCTTCTCTATTTGCTCAAACCTTCTGGGAAGCGATCGAAGCCTTTTCATTTTACAGCGTTTAAATGATAGAGCGTAATACCACTACGTAACGGCATAATAATAATGACAGTCTGAGAGTCCTGGCCCTACAGTCAAAATATATTGATATGAAGCGGTATAAATTCCCCGAAATATTATCACGTTTATCCCTTGACGACTTAAAACACTTCACTGACTGCAGAAGAGCAGCAACGTCATTTTGCCACATGACAGCTTCTCTCTGAACACTTCTGCGTTAGGAGCTATGAAACCTCTTCTAGCGTTCTCACTGATTTCGTAATGAATTGCTAAAGCACTTTCCTTCCTTCCTTCCTCTGTATAACATTGTCACTAAAGTGGACTACATAAATTTGTTCTCTTTCCTCTTCCGTCCTCTTAGAGAAAGTCTGGCATGAAATTTACTGATCGTAAACAAAAATTTACCTGTCTCATCTATTTGTAAGGTCTAACGAAGTTCAGTTCGTTTGTTTCCTTATGTCCTTTACCCATAGGAGCGCGGAGATAAAAGTAATGGTATGAAATAAAATCAGTGACTTCTTGTGTGTAGTTGTAGGAGAGATGATTGCTTCAAAGATGTGTACTCTCAGCTGTGATTTTTGTGCCTTGCAGGATTTAACTGGTATGTCAGGAAGTCTTTTGACTAGCCAATTTCTTGTGTCCGTTAATACATAATTTTCATTCGTCGTTTGGATGTGTACTCAAAAAATTAAGAATCGATTCTCGTTAGTATAAAAAAAACATGCAGTTATCAACAAATTGACCTGCACACACTTAACCATGGAAGTTTGTGACAAAACTTACCCTCCCATTTATTGGCCATCATGAAATAGGTGGGCCCTGTGTTACTTGCTACGTTATTCATAGACAGTCCATCTAGCTTCGGTAGTATTCGTCCACAGTGCTGTCTGATCAGATTCAGCGACACACTGGAATTATTACGTGAGTTCAGATCCAAGTATTAAAGCCTTATACTCGTTTAAGTGTGCAGAATCCGGTTCTGCTCTTTCCCAAGGAAAACTGACTGCATGCAGTGAGCGAGTAAATTTGATACATTAATGTGCACCAGTGTCACGGACTGGATTCTTACTCCTCCTTTCCATCCATTCAGGATCCTATTTTTATCCCTTTATTGATTTTTGTTCGGTTTAGTTCGTCGTTTGTTCAGTGTGATTCCTTCAGAGTCGGCAGGCCGGCCAGGGAAAGTTAATTTCATTTTAAGCACAGATATACTGTAATAATAGTAATGAGTCATTCTGTCGGATTTCACGTGCGACGTCCAGTACGAAGCTGGAATGTGCCCAAAACATATCTACGTGCAGGTCTCTAGTATAGACATACCTTAATTTCCAATTTAATAAGTTATATGGGCATTGGCTGGACGAATGAGTGGATCGCTGGGGGAAGGGGAAGAGCACAGGAACTCTTTGCGTGTAATGAGTACAGTAACATCCTTTTAACATTTCCGAAAAGAAAATAAATAAAAAAAAGATACTCCTGTAATAATACTGACGAATAAATAAGCCCCTTATACATTTTAGTACTCTTTTATTAAAACCAGAAGGTTCAACACCACAGAGTAAAATGCTGGCCATAGGAGCTGAACGTGAGCCAGTTTAGTTCAATACACAGTACCACAATGTATTTACTGAAGGTCAGTTCTGATGCTATCCTGGTTTCCGTTTTCTAGATGACCGTTTTCCATGTTTCTACGTATATCTTCAGTTAACTTTATATTCTCTTTTACTGTTTGGAATGGACTCTGGCCGAAATGGCATCGGGGTGGGCTTTCTCCTAGTACTATTTCCCCCTGCCATTTCTCATCCCACCAATTGCTCCACAGTCATTAATCATCGTATTATGCACGCCATATAGTATCAATAGTGACAGCGTCGTTGAATAGCCAACTGTAAAAGAAAAAGAAATGGACAGTTTTGATTCGCACAGAAGTCAATACGGACATTCTCCCAGCAGTAAAGTATTACAAAAAAATGTGGAAATACGGATACCAGTTCTCTGTTTTGGGTACCGATTTTTATGGAACTTTCTTCACGGAATGACGAGTTACATGTGAATTCCTGACTGCGATAACCGAAGAGAATTATTTTCTGTGCTGTGAATTCTGATAGAAGTTTACCAACGTTTCGGAGGCATCATGTCCCTACGAATTGTCGGTACATTCCTACCAGGGTACAAAACTTCAGATCCCAGAAAAAAGTAGTCATAGAAGTGATCAGTATTTTCTGAAGGAGAAAACGTTCGAGGAGATATCATCTGTGAAATGCGGAAGCAACTTTTTTCCAGCTGTTGTCATTCCCGAATTTGGCCTCTTACACAAAAATTCGCACAAACCTGTGTGTTGTCCAAAACGGCATAGGTATCAAAACATAACAAAGTGACCAATACTGATTTAAAACTATGTGTTCAGGATATTAAGTAACCCAGTTCAACAGCGCATGCGTCTCTCGTCGCCTCTGATTGATGTCCTTAAAGTATGTCTCGATAAAACATTACAACTGATTGTTTGAATACAAATACAAATACAAACCACGCCGTCCAATGCGACTTATATAAGTTTTTACTACAAGAAAACTTATCACCCTTACATGTTTCAGTCCTTACGGACCATCTTCAGAGGGAAACATCATTACAAGTTGGAAACTACCATCACAAAATTGTTTGATTTAAATTACATACATTTATATGCTACAATGCACAGTACGCATAGAGTAGAACATTTCACAATCACAGCAGCTTACTGGTATTGTAAAGTTTTTAAAAGTTTCTAGATATTATTAAAAAACCAGTGTTGTCAATAATTAAAATTTTATAAACCATGTAGGTTCGTGCCCGTCCTCCTATTGTCCTTCTTGTATGGGGCAGATTTTGTGCCGCCTGTCTATCTTGATGAGGAGGTTCTTGATATCGTCCAGGGTTTGCTCGTGGCTTGCTGTGTTTGTGAAAACAACACAGTCAGTCATGTTAGCATAGCAAAATGGTTTCTAATCAGTGGAACTTAAAGAGAAATACTTGTATGGTGGGTATGTGCAAACTGGCAAACTGTGATCAGATCAGTTTATACAACTGTACGTGCGTACATAAAGTTGCCCGCATCCATGTTAATTCGTAGCAGTAATATGAGATACGTTTTGCACCGCAGGAGCCCATTTCATTCATATTCTCAGCGTGTGATGGTACTAATCCCGTGATATCCTCATCTTTCTTCCATATATTGGACTTAATTGGCCCTGTTAACGGATATCTTCCCATACCCGCCATACTTTCTTTCTCTCGGGGATAATGTTTTACAATTTTGATAGAGGATGATTTTTCAGAGCTCATTATTATTTCTTTAAATATTCGTTTCACTTTGTTCCATAGTCTTGTATAAAATTTGAAATTGATCATTAATAATAACCTGATTTCCTTATTTTGAAAAAAAAAATTAAATGAAACTAATGAATTTGATTTGGTTCACCTGGTCCGTCGCACTAGCAATATTTTTTATATATATATTTTTTTAATTCGCTTAGTTGGGGCGTGGAGTCCAACTGGGTCCACTCGGCACGGCGGCCACTGATTGGCCTATTGTAGCCTGCCCCGGGTGATTATGATGATGGAGAATTTGGTGGAATGAAGATTGGCAGGGGAAACCGAATTACTCGGAAAAATCCCGCCCCAGCGCCACTTTGTTCACCACAAATCCAACTTGACCAGACACGGGATGGAACCCGGGCCGCCGCAGTGGGAATCCAGTGACTAACCGCTTGAGCTATGGCTCGGCCCACTAGCAGTATTACAAAAAGTCAATAAACCCCGTCCAGTGTGACTGATAAAATGTTTTTTCTTTCTTTCCTTTTTAATCTTTCATCCTTGACATGTTTCGGTCTCAGAGACCACCTTCAGAAGGATATGTCAATACGGGCAGAAACCACTACTGCAATGTGTCTGGTCAATATCAATACATACATACAGTATCATCACAATGCCATGCATATAAAAGCTGACCCTTTAACAACTACAGCGACGTATATGAATACATTAAAATATTTATAAATTATTACAATTAGTCTGTTTACAAGTGTGGTTTAAAACAGATTTTGTTAAAATTTTTAGGACCAATTTGATTCGTGTCCTTTATTCTGCCTCTCTTTAAAGGAAGTTGGGTGTCTGCCACTTTTTGGTTCCTTCGTTTGGTAAAGAGGACTCTGCAGGTGTATTATCGGTATAATGTATAATTTTCATAATCCCGCTTTTTTATTTAAATGTGAGCTTTTGTTATTTTATCCTGCAGTTAGTGCCGTCCCGTTGTTTGGGGCGCGCTGTGTTGTTATATTGTTCTACCGTGTGGTGAGTTGCGTATTTATACCCCTTCTGCCTTATGATGTTTGTGTGGGCGTTACTGATGTTTTATTGTGATGTCGAACATACTCGTACTGTATTGGCTATCACTTTCCCTTGTAAGTTTTCGTTCTATCAATTTATTAAGTTTGTTAACGTGATTTATGTAGAAGTTCATGAAGTTCCCTTTTTTTAGCATGCTCAACCATTTCCATGATTACTGTCATAGGTCCATACTGGTGGCGTTTATTTAGTATATGTTGGGCAAAAGCCGAGTCGTCTTTGTTAAATATTGACCAAACACATTGTAATAGTAGTTTCTGCCCGTATTGATGTATCCTTCTGAAGTTGGCCTGTATGACCGAAACATATCAAGGATAAAAGATTAAAATAAAGAAATAAAAATACATTTTATCAGTCACACTGGACGGAGTTGATTAGCCTTCTGTAATGAGGCTAATGAGATTACCTTAAGAGCCGGGATAGCGGCTGGCTACGGGCTGGGCTACTGAGGGGTCGGAGTTCGAGACCCATGTTGGCAAGATTTTACTCCTCTCCACGTCGTCTAGAACGGTTTTGGGGCCCGCCCAGCCTCCTATCAAATGAGTACCGCGAGTGAAGCTTTCGAGCGTGAAGCTGACCACTCACTTCAACCAGTGCCGAGGTCAAGAAAACGTGGATCTGTACATCCACTCCTCATACGTCTTCATGCCTATGTTTAATTAGTTAAGCACAGAATTTTTTTTTTTGCTTTTTACCTTACCGTTCGTGTGCGCGTGTGTCCCCCCCCCCCCNTTTTTCGTTTTCTCTGCAGTCCTTGTCGTATCAAAGGAGAATAGGTCTTCACTTCTTCTCAGAACTTCTTATTTTTAAGTCGGTTGTTTAACGACGAAGGAAGTATCAGATTATATAGCATTGATGATAGGATAATTAATCAAGGTGGAGCAGTTCGTGGGACGAGAATTGACTATGGAACCCAAGTATTCAGAGGAAACCCGCCCGGTTGCCACTTTATCGACCACAAATCCCAAATGACCTCTTCTGGGCTCGAACCTGGGCTGCGTGGTTGGAAGCTGGCGACTAAACGCCTGAGCTATGGCACGACTGCATTATTTCCTTATATCTTCATGGTTGAAAAGAGGATTTCCTGCAGTCCGTCTCGTGCAATGCATTTCAACTGCTGTTAGTTCACTTCTTGTAGATCGTGCGTAACCACAAGATAAGGATGTAGAAAGCTCCTTATAATTTCGAATGCTTGTGTCTTAACACTGACGGGGTTGGTACATTTTTTTTACTGTTTAAATAATTGACAGATATTGTCTGTCAGCTTATCTGTATAAAATATATCAATTTTTTCTATCCCTATAACAACATTCTTAAACGGTAAACAGTGGAAAGAAAATGATAAATACGCTCCTTTAAGCCATTTTATCGGATTATAGCAATAGAATATTTCAAAATTTGATACACGACTAAAATCACGAGACTGTAGTAATTTTAACACTGAATCCCTTTGTTTCTTATAGTGTCTCGTAAGAGGGCGCCAGCAGATCACATCTGATGCAATGTGTTTTTTTGCTTTATTAATATCTGCAGTATTACAGAACGTGGCCACCAGTTGCCAATTAGCTGGATAATGTTAGAAGTCGAAGAAAGGTACACAAAGGATGCATATGTTTATTAGTGACAAACTACCATCGTTGAACACTTCGGTTCCACATTCTATAATCTCTGGTCGTCCAGGGTTACGTAGCTGTCAGTGACACATGGCAGCCTTGCGACTGGATGACAGTTCGTAATTGGGTTTATCGATCTTATTGTGTACATTGGTGTTTGTGACTTTTGTGTTCATCAGAGGCCTATATCCGACAGCGAGAACTAAGACACATTAGTCATAATGGTCCTGCGTTTTGGGTTCTAATTTTACCCTGAAACTAGGTGTTAGTATTTTGGGACACGGAATTTTAGAGCTGCAGGAAGTCATAGAACACTTTTGGGATGTTTCGTCCTTTCCCTATTTAATGAACTCCAAGGTTACAGTTGTGTAGTTGAGTTTCACCTGAGAGGAACATAGAAACTACCAAATTTTGCCAAACACAAGACTAGACTCTGACTAAATCGTGCAAATTAAACTCTTCCAAACAGTTTGTTTTCTAACATTTTGTACACAAATTTGAGCGAATTGATCGTTACGTTTTCTGATTTCATCATCATCATCATCATCAGTCATCTGTCAGACGACAGGTCCACAGTCTCTTCCAAAACAATTCGTCCACTTATTGCGATCTAGAGCTTTCTCCTTCAAATGACAGTATCCTCTTCTGTCCCCAAGGATTTCTGATTTATGATGTCCTAATTTTTAATCCACTTGCCTTGTTTTGATAAAATGAAAAAGAAGGCCAATGCGCGCGATCTGCATCCTGTGTGCCCTCCCCCCCAATCAGCTTGTGAATGCCTGAACCAATCTTTATGAAATTTGGTAGGTATACATGGCGCCTAAGCCCATCTCAGTGTCGTACTTCACAAATCCCTCCGTCAGTCTGTGTGTATGTATGTGTGTGCCCCCTGTCGTTGCTAGACAACGGCTTGGTAAACACGTTCCCGTTGCAACCAGTACACGAAACGGAGAACTGATGCGTCGTCTTCTGTGCGTCTATCTGTGTGTCCTGTCATTGCAAGGAAATGGCTCGGTGAAGACATTTCCCTGGCCGTGAAGAATTNTGCCCCTTGACCTGAATGGTCTCCCCCCCCCCCCTAGAAGATATTCGCAGTGCGTGACATCACCTGTCTCGGTGAAGACATTTCCATGGCAGTGAAGAATTTTTCGATCCGTCGTTTTCTGTGCGGTGCTTGTTCCAAATGAAAGTAGGCGAACACGTTGTTATCTCGTTTCAGGCAGAGTTGCATCTTGACCTGAATGGTATCCCCCCCCTCCAGAAGATATTCGCAGCGCGTGACATCACCTGCGCCAGACGAATCAGGTGCCACATTCAGTCGAGTAGTCTCTCATGTGAAGCTGACAACAAAATTAAAATTCAGTAGTATTTATTGTGTTCGGTATAAAATGAGACAGAGCCTCACCGCTGGATTGTCATGTATTTAGGTGCTTATATCTTGTGATAGCAGACATTCAGTGGCCACCGGTGCGTGTTCGATCTCTCGGCGAATTTGAAAAGTGTATTGGATTGTTTGGGTACTCTGTCACATAAAGGAATGAAGGATTTGAAATGAAACAGGTCTCTCTTTGTTTATTAGTCTCCCCTTAGTTTTTAGAGGATGCGATTTCCTATATAAACGCTTTAATTAAAATGAACATCGCCCATGTGTATATGAGGTTAAAAAGTGAAGTGTTTTACTGCATTTGTACACTCGTATTTTGATGCTCCGGTTAGAAACGTCGTAAGCGCAGTCACGTTCTCAGTGGTGAAGCGGCATAGCGTTACGCTTAAATCGCAGTGTCCTAGTTTTTCTTTGGGGCTTATTTCACGGGGCTGCACGTATCTCAGGCTATATAGAGTCGAATAGTAGGATGGTTGGCGAATAATGAATGGGAAAAGATGCATACAAATCTGGAGCATTACAGCTACATCAGTCTGATAAAGTATTTGTTAACACGGGGAAGCATTAACACACAATCACTGAAACAGAAATATCTTACTTAAAGCATAGTTTTAAGAAACTTAACAGTGTTGATTTCAAAATATATGAGCTTGAGGAAAGTAGTGTATCTCTCTTCCTACTACAACATTTCCGAACTCCGGGATAATAATCGATTCCTGTTGGAAAGTTTCAATTTGAAATGTGAAAGTGTTCTCTTGATGTAATTAATACGAGGGTTGTTCGGAAAGTAACCTCCCTTTATTTTAGGCAACTGATGTTGGAGCGGTGGGGGAGTGCGCATGCGCGGTAGCGCCACATGACTCATTTCCTTGTACACCGTCACATAATTGATCACCTAGTGTTTGTTCTTGTCTCTACAGAGTGAATTATGATTTGTTATGCAATTGATAATCCCGCCAGCTGCGAAGTTCGCTTTGTTATCCGCTTTCTTCATGCTAAAATCATAAGTGCTGTGGAGATCCATCGTGAATTATGCGCTATTTACGACCAAAATATAATGAGTGAATTAACTGTAAGACAGTGGTGTAGAATGTTCAAAGATGAACGGGCGAACAAATGTTCACGATGAAGAGCGAAGTGGTTACCTTGTTCAAAATGATTAAAAAAAATGTGAAAGACGGCTCTTCACAATTACAGAAGATTCAGGTGAATCACCACAAAGTTCACGCACTCTTCTCTACGAGATTATGACAGGCTAGGCTGTCACGTTTTGCGCGTGGTGGATTCCGAACAAACTCGCGGATGCGTACAAAACGCAGGAATGGCCTGACGTTTTAGAGCAATGCCACGAAGATGGCGATGAATTTCTCTGTCACATCGTAATAGGTGATGAAACCTGGGTTTCATTTGTGAATGTTGAAACCAAAGAGCAGTCAAAGAAGTGGATAACTAGTTAGTTAGAACTGAATATCATGAGAACGAGAAGATATATAAAGTGACGTCATAATGAGATCCTGTTTGCCTACAGGTACATATGAATTTGATATTGTGGGGGGCTCCGCTCCTAAGTTATTGAGTGAATTTCGCTCAGAATTAGTGGAACTAGTTGGCCTACCTCAGCAGAGAAATAGCGTGTACTCCATTTCTGCATAGGCCGTACACATATTTTAAAGTAAAGCTCTGCTTGCCCACTATTTCTTGCTTAGTACCTATCGATCATGAAGATGGAGGCAGTATATATCTTCGAAGAAAGAGGGTTCTTCATTGTCACCTCTGTGAGGACCTCAAGATAGCCGGTTCATCGCCCGAGATTCAAACTGGCCAGCTCCCGATTACAAATGGAGGCGTTGCGGCTAGAAACCGTGGCTGGCATTGCAGCAGTAGTGCCTGTTGTGCGTATCAGTACGCACTTCGTAAATCCACTTCACTACATAATAGTACTCTGACACCAAGAGATTTTGATTATCCTAATAAAATCTGTGTTACTTTATAACGCCTTCAGTATCTACACTATATAGCGTTGGATGGTAGAATGATGAATTGGATGGGATTTGGAAGGAAGCGTTCGTGACCTAATCGAAGTATTTTCCCGGCATTTGCTGGAGGGACTGAAGAAGACGAAAAACGTCACTCATTATAGCCGGCGTTCAAACTGAGGATTTTCCAGAGCTTTACCGCTAGACCCACCTGTTTGGGCGTAATGAATTGTCCAACAATATGATAATCAGATAATCTAAATTGCCTCCTGTTTCCATATTGTCAACTTTGACATATGTCATTTCGTAGAAAGTTAGGTCGTCGGTTTGCGAAATTAAATTATGTAAGGAAAATAGGTTAGCGTTTTTTTT
>NW_019738877.1:175094-176002 GCF_002891405.2 Cryptotermes secundus
GTAGACAAACACAGAAAAACGCACACAAACATCCATGCCCTGAGTGGGATTCGAACCCACGATTCCGGCTTCCGAGCGAGCGAAGACAGTGCATGCCTTAGACCGCTCGGCTACCGTGACCGGCGTCATATTACTTACAAGCTGAAATTTTAATGTAGATTGAAGTGGGTGTACAGTAGTACACCTAGCTTGTGCTTTAATTGATTTCATCTCATCCTGCACCTCTGTTTATCCCGGTGTCAGTCCTGCCGCTTTCCAGTCCGTCTGTCACAGCAACAGATGGAGATGCTTCGCCTTCAGGAGGATCCACACTTGCGACCCCATCTCTTCCACTTTGCTCTGACAACCTCCTTCGGCTTTGATCGCTGAAAGAGGCACTTGCCTCGAATTACCCTGAAGGTGTCGCCTCTTGTATTGCATTATACTGGAATACCAATGTAAGAGATTGGTGCTACTGCATCGATAGAACACTGAAGGCGTACTGTTTACTTTCTTCTGCCTTTCGCTTCTGCACTTTGGAAAGTGATCATTATCATAAATAACATATTTTGTATTCATTTAGAGGGAGTTGTAAAAAGTGTATTCACTTTATACGTGAAGTTTATAACCCGCTTTTATGGCACATTACACGTCGGAATAATACGTGTATAAGTAAAAGTGAAGGTATCTATGTAACAGGCCCATAGGGTTGTGAGATGTTGAGGGTCCCACATTATCTAGACCAGTGTTCCGCAACCTTTTTCTACTCGCGGCACACCATGAAGTATCCATGACTCAACACGGCACACCAAAATGTTATTCCCCTCAAAAACGCATGATATCAGACAATTAATATAAATACGTAACGTGATCAACTTATTACTATAATATTATTATATTGTTATTTTTTATCATTAAACAGAAATCGA
>NW_019738877.1:176840-180010 GCF_002891405.2 Cryptotermes secundus
CTATGATATAACAACAACTGTGAGTAAATAATTTATGTTTAATTTCTTAGAATACAACATTACTGTACAAAAAAAATCACAGCATGTAATAAAGAATAAACAAGCATCATTTTATTTAATCAGTGCAGTGGCTGAGAATAAAATACAAGCATATGAAACACGGTAACTGGGATAAAATAAAACGAATAAAATTCGACAATTAATTTCTTGCAATAGGTAAAAGTTCACGTCACACCTTTGACCTTGTGACGGCGCACCGGTGTGCCGCGGCACGCCGGTTGCGGAACACTCATCCAGACAATCCGCTCATAGATGGCGGCAAGGTTGTCAGCCTTACGCACCGGCCGCCCTTTACCCCCCAGGAATATTCCTGGTACTCATTTCTGTTAGAGGCTGAGTCGACCCCAGGGCCATAGTGCGCCTGGAAGGATTAGGTCAATTGAAGAAAATCCAATGACCTCATCGGGACTTGAGCCCGCGACCTTCCGGCTTGTAGCGTAGTGCCCCCCGGAAATAATAATATAATACTGAAATGAAATAATATTAATGAAACCAGAAGCCAAACGGAAGTGGTAATTTCTTGCATCCATGCCGCTTTTTTGTAGAGGCTTGAACACTAGCTTAATTAATTTAAAGATTATCAAGTGTATTATTGTTACTTTACACACAAGTGTACTGCTCTGTTTTTCAGACTCCCATTTCTTGATTATTTGTAGCTCATAATGTAAGGAGCGAGAGGTGGGGCGTATACTTCAGTTTTAGGTGCAACTAGCGTATTTCGAAAAACTTTACAAATAAAAGTTTTATGCCGGTTTCTTGTTGAAATATTTATGTTGTGTGAACTCATTCTTTCAAACACTGACATTTTATTTGAATTTTGTAAAATTCGATATGTGTGTAATATAAGCCAATGTTCAGACATGTTTTGGGAGGCAGCGGTATAAATTACATTCTCCCAGCAACGTTTAGCGTGTCATAATGTCAAGTTCAGTCAAAATCCGAGAGATCGAAATCTAAATTCAAACTTGGGTCATCTCGAATACGAAACAGTATTCGAGATGACCCAAGTTTGAATTTAGCTGTACGCTGTACGCTTGTGGGAAACGGAAGTTTGACTAAGTAACCGTGACCAGGCGGCACACACCTTTTTTTTTAATAGGTTTGTGGCTTCCTCTCTGACCCAGCATTTATCTGGTTACAAAGTAAGGACGTTAGATTTTATTCTGTATGTCGAAAAATCCATACGTACAATTGGCTAATGCGTGTACTTCTGGTGTTATTCTGTTTTTATGGATTTTATTTTCTGCATGCAATGTTAGCATGATACGAACAGAAGCTCGTACAATGATTTTTCATGTAGATCCCCAATTCCAGATTTCATTGAAATTTAGTAACTACATTCTGATACGAAATATGGTTTGAGGGGTAGAGAGAGGAAACTTTCCCTTTCCCCATATGCTTTTACCCCGTGCAATGTGTGCACAGAAAACCGCGTAGTACATGAGCTCTGAACATCCAACGGCTTGTAATGTCTCGTATATTGTCGCATGTAGTAAATAAATAGAAAGGAAGTGGAAAACTAAAGAAAAATGTTTTTCATTTCGGGTTGAATTTATTAAAAGTTCTGAAAGCATTTGTCTGTATTTTGAAAATCTGAAGTGCTGTGGACAAGTAGTTATTAGATTTCATACTGCTGTTCCGGGAAACCTTGAGTTAATTTTACTGAAATGTACTTTGAGGATGTCATTACAATGGTGGTTCACTTTGTAGATGTTTGTGCGCATGTATCTGCCTTGGGCCTAGTAGTGCAAGATCAACAAGAATTTTAACCTTTGGAACGTCTGAATATTACATTACATTACATTCACTGAACTTTGAACGCTTTCGCGGTACAGCACTTTACATTAAAAATACTGCGAATGGCCTTGTAAATCCCAGAGAATTAATTTCCGCTATTTAGTGCTTTCGCCCCCCCCGATGGTGTCTCTACTTTGACGTAGTGGAGGGGCTTGCATGGTAAAATGACCCTGAGAGCTATGTCGGCGGTAGCATAGCTACTGGTAGGGCCACCCATGCCGGACAGGCCGAAGGGGATGACCATAAAAAATATAAATGTCTCGAAACCTGGAATCAAGCCTCGGAAACCTCAACAGAAGGGAAGACGACATTTGGCAAAGAATATGGACTACTCTCTAGGTACATGGAATGTGAAAACCCTCAATGAACCGGGTGCCATGAAATCGGTACTAGAACAGATAGATAAGTACAATATGAAAATCACAGCCATACAGGAAATTAGATGGCTGGGTAAAGGAATCATGGACTTAAAGAAACATACTATATGTTACAGTGGTAAAGCAGAAGGCAATAAGGAATTTGGTGTAGCCTTTGTAATAGAACGAGAATTTAAAAGCGCAATAATAGACTTTAAACCAGTAAGTGCAAGAATTTGCACTTTGAGAATTAGAACGAAATTTTTCAATATGACGTTGATGAACGTGCACGCACCTACAGAAGAAAAGGAGGAGGAGGTCAAAGACTATTTCTATCAACAAATGGAAGAGACATGATTCAATACCAAGTAATGACACAAAGGTTATTTTAGGGGATCTTAATGCCAAAATATGTAGAGAGAAGGAATACAGAGGGGTAATTGGGACAGAAAGTTTACATGATAAAACCAACCATAATGGAATAAAATTAATAGATTTTGCAGAAAGTAAGAACTTGATCATCAGCTCTACATACGAGTACTTCCCGCACAAAAATATACATAAAATGACATGGGCAGCACCGAATGGGGTAACCTTCAATCAAATAGATCATGTCCTCATAGAGAAGGGATTTGCAACGAATATCCTGGACGTAAGAACATTAAGAGGGGCCAACTGTGATAGTGATCATTACTTAGTACAGGTTAAATATAGATGTAAAATAAGTTGNCTCTGGGATATGAAAGGAAACAGGATAATAGAGAATGGTTCGACGAGGAATGTAGGGAGAGTATAAACGTCAAGAATAAGAAATATATGGAAAGACCAACAAGAGCAAGAAATGAGGCGTAAAAAGAAGTAAGAAGAAAACAAACAAGCTCTGCAGGAAAAAGAAACGGGCCTTTCTAAATGAGCAATTACTGCAAATGGAAGAAGACTTCAAAAATAACAAAACAA
>NW_019738877.1:180862-195736 GCF_002891405.2 Cryptotermes secundus
TTATAGTATCCAGATCCCTAGGAGCAATGAAGGAGACGTATAAAGAAATAAAACCATAGCAAAAACAACTGGCTTAGAGGTGAATGTAAATAAAACTAAAATGCTGATACAATCCAGAAGGAATCCAAGGCAAACTGGAGAAATTAACACGGAAGGGGACGAGACAGAAATAGCTGAAGACTTCATATATTTAGGATCGAAATTCCACAAAGATGGAGAGGAAAATCATGAAACAACAAGAAGAATAAAACTAGCGAATAGTGCATATTTCTCGTTACTATCAGTTTTTAGATCAAAGGATATACACCGAGGGATTAAAACAAAAATATATAAAACAATAATAAGACCGGTGCTTTATTATGGATGTGAGGGTTGGAAGCTAAACAAGAAAGAGGAATCAGTCATCAATTCTTTCGAGAGGAGAATCCTAAGACGAATTTATGGACCAATAAAAGAGGATGGGATATGGAGAATAAGATACAATAAAAGAGTTATCCAAATTAAATAAGGAGCCAGAGATCTCAGTGACAATAAAGCTAAAAGATTGCAATGGGCTGGGCATGTACAGAGAATGGATAAGGAGCGTATCCCAAAGAAGATATTATACAGTACAATTAGCGGCAGGAGACGCGCTGGGAAACCAAGAACTCGATGGATTGATGCGGCGGAAGAAGATGCGAAGAAGTGAAAGGGTGTAAGGAACTGGGTGAGAGCAGCGCAGGGGCAGAGAGGAATGGAGGGGCTTGGTAACGGGGGCCCAAGACCCGACATCGGGCTCTTGCGCTGGTATGGTGTATTTAAGTTCGTCGTTGCCGCTTACATGTCTAGCCTCACCCGTTTCGCCATTGACAGCCATCTTACGATTCGACATTACATGCTTTTGAAATCGTGTTTAAATATACTTTGAAAGTGACGGTGCTTTTGCATTATGTTCTGAGACTGAAGGGTGCTACCTCGCAGAAGATAGTACCTTCATAACCACCGCTGTGAGAACCTCAAATCATGTGCTTTTGCATTATATCCATTTCGATTTGTTATCATTTTGATAAATGGAAATAGACGCATTTTGCTTTAATAATCACTTAGCTCAATTATATAATTAAGTGCGTACGAGGCGTTGCGTGTAACTGAGCCAGCCAACTTCCACTCAACCTGTAATACTGTAGCTTCCTTTTCGAGCTGGAAGGGGTTATATATCCCGTTGCTATTGGATACATCCCCCCTGCCGATTGATGGCGGCGTAGATCCTGCCAACCGAAATGTTCATTTATTCACGAGGGGATGAGATGAACACGGTGTATGCGGGGATAGAGGGATTCCTGGATTTAATACGCAAATAGTAAAAAGGCGAGGAGCAACAGCCGAGTCTTAGCCGTACACAAATTCAAAACTTTCATACCGAAATACACTGTAAAAATTCATTTGGGAAGTCCCCTCTCCCTTCATCTTAAGTCATTCTAAATGTGAAATAAATCATGTGAGCCCACGCATAATTTTTTTTTCCCAGTGCCGACTAACGATTTTGCTGAGCGGCCTCCGTAGTCTAGGGGTAACGTTCCCACCTCATGACTCAAGGTACGCGGGTTCAAAACCCCGGCGGAGGTCGTGGAATTTTAAGGGCGGAAAAATTCAGGGAACAAGTCCTCCGGGAGGGACTTTAAGCCGTGGGTCCCGTGTCATAGATTTACGGCACGTAAAAGAACCTCATGTCTCTAGGAGACCTCTGAGCAAAATTAGGTCAAGTTTCCCGCCCAACTAGTTTCCAATTCCTCCGGTAGATGGGGGAAGTATCAGGTACCACTGCCAGAGGAGGGGGGACCTCTCTGACAGAAAGGGACTAAAGTATTAGATACCACTGCCAAGTGGAATACGGAATACGGAACGATTTTGCTGTATATGTCTCTTAGCAAAGAACATAAATTAAATGTAATTTTAAATTCATCGGCAGACGTAATTTAAAATTATAAGCATAATTGTGACACATATAAGATTACAACTTGTATGTACGAAGGATATCCGGAAAATAAAGATACGAAGTGGAGAAAATATTTGTAAAGCATCTTTTTTATTCACTTGCAGCACTTTAGAACACACCTTTATTTATTTTTCAACATAGTCACCGTGGATCGCAATGCACTTAGTGATCCTGGGGACCAGTTTTTTTATTTCAGCATCATATAAATCTCCCGTCTGCTCTCTTAGCCATGGAGAACAGTTCTTGACACTTCTGGACATTGTGGATGAAGTTCATCGATGGTTAAACGTCTGTCAGCATGTTTGTTTTCATCAATTTTTGGATGATTTCATCAGTGACAACGGATGGCCTTCCACCCCTTATTTCCTCATGAACATCACTTCTTCCCGCTTCAAATTCACGACTCCATTTTGTTTTGCCTGTTCATAACATATTCGCCGTAAACAGAAACAAGTTGGCGATGAATATGATCAGCAGTTTCTCCTTTCACGTGAAGAAATCGAATTACTGCACGACCTCACATTTGGCGAGATTTTGAATCGACACGGCCATTTTAAACATATACTGCGAGCAAAACGTTGCCGTGACTGTGGCCGGTGAACTCTGTCTTGTCATACGGTTCCTACCTCACACGGCAGCACTGCCATTTGTGGAAAAAATTATTTCTCTTGCATGTTTACTGGAGCTACACGTCATGTGATATTTATAACTTCGCAGCTTCGTGTCTGGTAGGTCCCTTTCGAGCTAACCGCAGCCATTGGAAATGATTGAGGTTAGCTCCTTTTAACGGACCAAACAGAGTAAGTGTCTTCCACCCCTTCACCTGAGGACAGAAACAAGTCCAGTTTCCGAAACATTGTTTTTTATAATACCGGATGATGGCCAAAGTCCAAAAACCCAGTAATTCAGAGTGTTATACACTATTGTCAGAACACTTTAGAATCTGTCTCTATACTACAGTCAAAAATCGTAAAAGAAAATCAAGCAAGAATATTTAAAAAAGAACTTAGAGTAATACGTATGATAACATGAATTGAATGAACTAATTCAATATAGGGCTTTGAAGTGATGACTACATAAGAGGCAGGCCCTTGCACCACGACCACATTGCTTTTCAGTGATGGAAATAAGTCTCGTGTCTCCAGAAAGGGAACCTTTTGACCGGCTAAATAACAATTATGTATCTCCTTAATAAAGATCATATACTTTGTAAGTCCCGTGTGAAGGTGAGTTAGAATACCTGCTCCGTAGCCCTGCAAGCCATACATCATCATCATCATCAGTAATCTGTCAGACGACAGGTCCACAGTCTCTTCCAAAACAATTCCTCCACTTGATGTGATCTAGAGCTTTCTCCTTCAAATGACAGTATCCTCTTCTGTCCCCAAGGTCATCCAGCATCTTCTTACATCTTCTTCCTCGTCTTCTGGTCACTTCTATCCGCCCCTCTATCTTTCCTTCAATAACTTCTTTTAGAAGGCAGTTTCTGCGTAAAACATGACCAATTCAATTAGCCTTCCGTTTTCTTATTTCGTGTAGGATATTCCTCTGCTCACTGACTCTAATTAACACTTCTTCATTTCTCACATAATCGGTCCAACTGATCTTCTCCATCCTTCTCCAACACCACATTTCGAAACTTTCCAGGTGTTTCTGATCTACTGCCCTAAGTGTCCATGTTTCAGCCCCATACAGAGCTATGCTCCAAATGTAGCATTTCACTAGTTTCTTCCTCAAATTTAAGTCCAGTTTGCTGGTAAAAAGATTCTTCTTCTTGCTAAATGCAGCTTTTGCCATGGCAATCCTGGATTTAATTTCACAGGTACACCTTCCATCATCTGTTGCAAACCATACAAGGCGTTAGAAATGGAATCTGATGCCTGGGCTTATAACTGGGCTACCCTGTCACTGGGGGACATAAATGCAGAGACATGGTCCTCCAGGTTTGGGATTGGATGCAAGTCTGAGGACCTTGCTTTGTAAACAAATTATTGTTGTTAAATCCAAAGACGTGAAAGCTGGATGCAGTCTGACATAATCTCCTAAGGAAGGCTGTTTGCCAGTGACGATGATACATTGGGAATATTTTAAACTAATTATGTTCTTTGGATTACTGGCAATTTACTGAGCGGAATCAGTGAATGAAATGAATTCTCTGACCAGTAGAGAATTTAATTGTTTTCCTAAGCTGTATGATCTTCTATACAGCAGTGCTTCCTTCGCATACATATCAGCTGCTGCAGTAGGACTGGCCCCTTCTTCCTCCCTCTCCCTCTCTAAGTTGGTTGGTAATTGTGGTTCAGAAGAGAAGTTAATTACTAGTTTTCCCAGAGTGGCAGGAACGACTGAAATTATTTTTTTAATCAGAGCCTCCGAATAGCCGAGAGAGATTGGCTTAATTGATCGATCCCCCGCTCATGTTTAATTCCAACTTGTTTGTTCAGAGTCTGAAGCTAATTTAAATATGTCAGATCCCCACACAAGCAGAATTCAGTTACATTGGTGTGATGATAATTTGAAACAGCGCTAGAATTTCCTGTAGATTTAATAGCTACGTAACGATTTTAAAACCAAGAAGCAGATGATGTGTGCACAGTAAAAGCAATGCTTGCAAAATTTACTGCAGATGAATATGTATGCATTTTGTATTACATGCAACTACTGTCAGGACAAGGTTTTCCCATAAATGAGATGTAAATGTCAAACATTGAAAATTGGTTTTGCCATGTGGGTTTTTTTTTTACACGAGTTTTCATGCTTCTGCTCAGTTATTCCTGACAAATATCTCGTTAGTGGCTTAAGAAGGCCATGATTTCTTCCGCACTTATTTGTTCTGTGAATTTGAGGCAGAATTATTGAATGATCTAGAAATAAATACATTCATGTTTTGTTTGTGGAGTTCTGAAGGAAGAGAATTCCTTGTTCAGAAACCTAATGACCTCTCCCTCTACTGCAGTTATATTTCCGTCTTGCAGAATATTCGACATCTTTATATTTTTCTATTCCAGACCAGAGGACTGGAGTCACCGTTTCCTGCACCGCTTGCACAGAGCCAAGCCTGCCGCTGCTATTGTTGCCACAGCGCTGCTGCCCCACGCATGCCGTTCCTCGGACCGAAGATGTCCTCCAGGCTCTCCTCCATGTTCTACACTGTGGAGGTTGGCGATACTAAATTCACAATACTCAAGCGTTATCAGAACCTCAAGCCCATTGGCTCAGGAGCTCAGGGAATCGTGTGGTGAGTTTATGCACAACCATGGATTACTGTTATCTATCTGCATATAAGATGCCACTGAAATAAATTGTAATCTGTACTGGAGATATCTGGAAATTGAAACATCATTATCATCATATTTATGAATGACTTTATTGGTTTATGGATGTTTTATGTAAGTTTATTTGGCACTAGATGTTGGTGACATCATTTGGTTCGTTTTCTGGTTGATGCTTGAAGAGAGTATTCACTTGACCCATCTTCAGCTTATCCATAATGCGGTGTATAGACCTATTGCTATGCAGTAGGCGAATAAAACAAACTGCCGTTTCTGAGCAACGGCTTCATAAATGCGTTCCAGCGGAAACAAACATGCATGCAACAATAGAAGAAATGTTGGAGGCTGTGTTTTGTGTTGGGTCTGCCCCAAGGTTATATAGCGAGAACCCCAGGCTATGAGTGAGTTCAGTTGCAGGATATTTGCCAGACTGTAACGACATGGGCGCAGGGCGCTGAAGAATCTCCACTGTTAGAAGCCGTTGCTAGGGAACGGCAATTAAGACACAGCAGGCTGGAGATCAGTGATAGTGCTGTAATATATAGTTCAAAGTGGTATATACAAGAGGTCAATGAATCCAATTCATGAATTCAAACCCTATCTATAGTCACATCCCTAACAGTGACACCTTTTGACTTAGAGGGGAAGCCATACAGCTTATGACCCCATAGCAAGGTATAAACTATGGCAGGCTATGGAAAAACAGAAGATCAATTCAGAGATAATTGCAATAATTAAGAACTGTTTGGAAAAAAGATACAGCTGATATGAGACTATGGCATGAGACGTACAGTGTCATTATCACAACAGAATGATTGAGATAGGATTATATGTGTCACTTTCACTATTTAACACACAGGGATCTTGAATCACCAGCACCTGAATGGAAGTAGACCAGTAGAGAAAAGGAATGACCCAGCAGATGAAGCATTTATGTTTAATTCACTTTTTCTGGCAGTCAAGTACTTGTTGTACAGAATGGTTTTTATTTACAAAATATGTATTAAACTAATGACGCAAGATTTATAATAATTATGCCCCAGTAATTAACTCTACCAAGACAAAATATTTAAGTACTGGTTTGAAATCATTGGGAATTTAAGTAACTGCAGGTGTAAAAGTACAGGACATCAAAGTTTTTAAGTATTTAGAATGAAGTCGCGATAAGGAGGGAGTAAGAAAGAAAGAAACAAAGAAATAGATGCTGAAATTAGTGAAGACAAGGATATCATTTTGTTTTCATTGGTTGCATCCTGTTGAGTGTCTCAGACAATATATAATATGTAGTAACTATGCTACCATCAACACAACAAATATTTCAGTATTACATTTAGATATTTCAATAACTACACGTATTCCTGCCTGACGATGGCCATGTATGCCCGAAACATGTCGCAGTAAATAAAGATCTAAGTGTAATACTGAAATATTTGTTGTGTTAATGGTAGCATAGTTCCTACATATTATATAATATAATTTTGTGTTTAAATTTTATATTGCATAGACAGTTGCGTGTTATGTGAGTGAAGTGTGGACTGAACGGAAGGAAATAAGTTACTCTCAGAGGAAGTGGGTTGTTTGTAAATAAGTGCAAAGTTATCAAGAATGGGTTGTGAAGAAGCAGTAATATGTACAAAGAAAAGAAAGGAAATAGTTGAAATGGTATGGACATTTGTAAATGCAAGAAACAGATGGCCAAAAAGAATACATAATTTGATGCCACCATAAAATTGGATGAGAGGATGACCAAGGAAATTGTAGAAATAATTTTAGAAAATGTGTCTGGTGCTGCTGCTGCTGCTGCTGCTACTACTACTACTACTACTACTACTACTACTACTGCTGCTGCTGCTGCTGCTGCTGCTGCTACTACTACTATGTCAGTATTTTTTTAAATATCCAGGTAGATGAGAAAATCTTTTTTTATGTATGTGTGTAATTTTTGACTTAATGCTACTTAAATGTTTAATTCTATTTTATCTTAACATATGTTTCATATTCATGAAATTCAATCAGTTTTGACTGGTGGCCATCTGGCACTCTACAGTTGTGACCTGGATAGTAGCTGCTCGCTTTGTAGTTTTGCAACTCATGAATATTATTCTACACGACTGATTATGTGCCACCATCTGGGGTATACCATAACTTCAGAGACATTCTGATACTTCAATATAAATATTTTATGAACTACTGGTGGTAGGTTATGAAGTTACATAAGGGAGGGCTTCTTATTCCCACCACTGGCACTGTTGAAATTCATAACACTTTTTTTTCTTACAATGACTTCATCTCCTCGCAGAGGATTTTGTTAATGTTTGAAATCTGCAAATTCAAAAATATTTGTGCACATGTTCAGGGCTCGAGGAATACTTCTTGCTAGCCATTTAAAAAAATCCACTCACCAAAATCTTGCAGTTCTCATCATACAGATGTTTCTGTACTTTCCATAAATGAGCAAATGGAGTTTATTGGTGAGTGAACAGTGTTTCTAGATCTCTGCTTTTATATATATATACAGGTTACAACTAAGTTCCAGTGCTTCCTCAAGAACAAAATGGAAGAAAAACTGTTTATACAAATTATATCTGTTCAATGAAATGATAATATAATGGACTATTTTCTGTAAGCTGAGATATTTACAAAGAGACGTGTGTGATTACTGAATATAGAGGTAAAGAACATGGAAAATGTTTTGGGAAGTCCGCAAGGAGTTCAGTACAAAGAAAACACTGGATTTAATGTCATTTGTAACCCCTTGTAATTCTGTAATAATAAGAGCCAAAGGTTTAATACAATTAACATAAAAGAGCCTGTCCAGAACAAGTAAAGTCCCTGTCAGCTTCCCTGCTTGTGAACCATTATAATATTAAACTCCCATCTCCTCCATGATTTTCCAAATAACCCCATTCCAAGAAGATTGTGTACACAATTTATGTGCCCTTGATCCAAGCTACATGTCTAGTCCAATGTAATCATATTGATTTAACTACTGTACAGATATTAAGACACCTGTATATATCATGAAATTCATTTTTCTTCTGTCACACTGAGGATCCCTCAATGAAGGAATGAATTAAGAATCAGAAATGAAATTGTTTCTCATGGAATATATACGTTTATGAATGGTTCACTTTTTGCTGAATTTAAGAAATATTTAGTAGCAACATCCATGAATGAAGTCGACATAGCAGTATGTTATTTATAGTTTGTTTGTTTTAATTTTGTGGACAAGGATTGGGTCACTTGCTCATTCTCCGCCCCCTCCCCAATTTATTTTCCTCCTCTAGCAGAAAGATCATCACCATTTTATAATGCAATTTGGCCAAAAACAGTTCATGTCATATGTTGTTACAGTATCAGAAGCCTTCGTTGAGATATGTGCAATCTGGGGACTCACTTATTTTTGGCTTTGTAACATAAGTATATGCACATGTATTTTTCCTTCTTCTTTCACAGTGATAATGATTATATTTAATTTCTGCCTTTATTGTTCCAATTTTAGCCTGTTTTCTAGCCCAAAATACATGCTTATTTTAGAACTATGTTGCTAAAAGCAAGCTCTTCTTTTTACCAAAAACTAACAGTGAGTTATTTTCTTTCACAGTTTGAAAATGGGGAACAATCAATGTGAACTGTTTTTGCAACTGATTTGCTGCATGAGTCACTGTATAGTGTTTATTTTATTATTAAATAAGTTTTTATTTTTTAAATATTTAAAGTAAAACAGCTTTCTTGATGTATGTCTCATTTGTAGTAGGAACTCTCCCACCCCTCCATATGATGTTCCCACCATTGCATATAACAGAGACTTAATATGTTTTTATTTTTTGAATGCTGTACATTTCGGTTTTAGATTACAACTCCTTCATCTTTTCTTATTGATTGTTTTAACTTGGTTGCATTTTTGTATGTTAAGGATATTTAGTTAGAGAGCATGCACATTTTTTTCTATCCATATGTTTGGGCATGAAGCCCTGGTGGAGGGCCTAGTCTTCCTTCTGGTGTCAAGTGTCTGATTTACTGGGGCCCTGGTGTTGAAGAACACTTCGGTTGCTGTCCTTCAGGACCTTTTAAATTTGTGGATTTTGAATATTTTACTCACTTGAAATTTTTCTTTAGGCATTTGCAGTGAAGTTGCTAAAATATAAGGCATTGTGTCTTTCCGTAAAACTATGTTATTTCTTGGTTTTTGTATGTGATGATAACTGTATCTGTACAAGCAAATCCATTAGCTTTCTTTTTCCAACATACTTTGTTATAGAATGTAGGCCTGCTTCCATAGTGTGTGTGATGGCAAAATTTGTAATTCTTTAAAATTTAGCCTATGTAGATTCTGGTTGTGACACCATGTAGTTTAGTAGGGGGGTACCAATGTTAAGCACACGCCCCCTCCATCTTCAGAAAATAGAGACAGCAGGTTCATGAAAAATAATTGTTTCTGTTTATCAAAGTATACGACATCGCAGCTCAGAAGACCATATCTCTGTATTCACTGCTATAAGAACCTCAGATTTTATACCAAAATTTAAATCATTTTTTCCTTACATTAAAAGTCTTTCATTTGCAAAAGAACTAAAATTTGTGTATAGCTACATAATCAACTTAGATATTGCAGTGCTAATTTACCTTTTAGTTTTTATACACAGTCTAATAGACTTTGTATTTAGCTTTGTGATGAAACCATATGCCACCACTTTAATATTTATGGGAATGCTGATTTGTGTAGCATATACTTATATTTATTTGAATGGCAACTTTGGACTATTAATTTTTGTCAGATGTAAGTGCAAGGATATTTTTAATGAGGTGAAATAGAATATGATGAATCAAAGAGTAGTACATTCAATGATTTCTAATTGGAACAGAAATTGAATCTTGGTACATAACTTTTCATATATTTGCTCTTTATATACTTGCTATTGGGGCACGCGGTAGCCTAATTGGTTGAGGCACTATGCTTCAAACTGAAAGGTCGTGGTTTGATTCTCAGTGATATTGTTGGATTTTTGAATTCACCTCATCCTTCCAGCCTCACTATGGCCCTGGGGTCGACTCAGCCTCTAACAGAAATGAGTACCAGAATCTTCCTGGGATGTAAAGGGCAGCCAGCATGTAAGGCTTACAACCTCACCGCCATCTGTGAGCCAATTGTCTAGAAAATGTGGGAGTCTCAACGTCTCACAACCCTATGGGCCTCCACAGCCTGTTACAGGGATAGCCTTACCTTTTAGCTTTTTTATATTTGATATTTGGTCACTAAAGGCTTTCTACTTGTTTTATAGAAAAAACTGTAAATCTGACTGAAATAAATGTATTACCATATTTCTGCAAATATAATCCATGAATGTAATTTTTGGGAATATGACATTAAGGAAATACAATTTTTACACATCGTTTATACAGTATTTATCAAAAGTTTGAATACAGCGAGAAAACCTGGCCCTGTAAGGAAAACGTTTTAGACATTTCCTTCATTGTCAAGCGTTAGGTTAGAGGATAAGTTTTTGTGAAACTTCCTAATGGAAAGTATTCATTTTTTAAATATAAAACAAAATAAACAAATTTCACCAAATAATGACATTTTTATGATAGCTTCTGACAACATACTTAACAGAATTAAATGTCTTGGCAACACTCCTATGGATGATAAATGATGAGCCTGCAGTTCTTGTTCGTACATCTTTGATCAACTATGAACATATTTGCCTATTCTTGCACTAACTGAAAGAAAATCTCCTGGCATTTGTTGAATTTTAGGATATGAGGAAATTTTAAAGTCTGTAGTTGCATTAGTGTAACTTTATGTCATATCGTGTAAGAAAGGTAAATTATAAAATTTCCAGTTTCGATTTAGGAGTAAATAGCATTAACTGAGTTACCTTATAACCAATTCTGTTGATACAGTTTTTAAATAAAAAATGAAGAAGTGGTTAATCTATTACTGGAAAAGATCGGTTCTTTTCCATATTTTTAATGGAATTTTACTGCACTTAACTGTGAAGTATGAAGTAAGGTAGTATTATTTCATTACAGTGTAGTGATTCTTTCCCACGAGCGTAAGGTACCAGAAGCTTGAAGAAGACCTTTCATGTTCATTTAATACCAAGGTTTAAAATGACTTCTTAATGTTATGGTTAGGCACAAGGGAAACTTAAAATGTATTATTATCATTTAATAATATCAGTTCACATAATCTACTTTTATAATCTCAGAAAGTTAAAAACAAAGCTAGTGATTTGATTTCCAACAGTATGAAAGTGAAGCCCAGCTGGCTTTAGAGTCATAAAACATGAAGGTGCTGGCTTTCTTTACCCAGTAACTGTGGGGTCAAATCTCGCGTCATAGTTATTTCATCATTGGTGTTCTGTTTAATTTTGAGGTTTTACCCAAATAATTGACAACAAAATGTTGAACAATGTATATGAACAAAGAAAAAAGTCTGAATTTAAATATCATAAATACTGGAATGTATGTAATGTCTGAAAACTTCAGTTTAGATATTTCAGCAGCTTTAGGCAGCAGAAATACAAATTGTGACAAAAAAGAGACTAAACTTAAGTCCATGTATACGTAATAATTGGACGTGAGAAATTTATATGAAGGAAGACTGGTATCCCTCTACAACTGAGCGACATCATTTATGGATGGTCACTGGATTGAATGAATTGTGCTAGTAGTGATACTTTTCGGTGCAGCAGCCGATAAGAAGTGATGAACGTGATGACAGTAGCTATCTCATAGCCCATCCCATCCCCCAACAGTGAGTCTTGAACCACAACCATCATGTTCTACACAGTGGAGTTTGGAGACACCGAGTTTTCTGTACCAAGTCGCTATTTGGACCTGGCACCTAAAGGGGTGGGTGCTCAGGGCATGGTCTGGTGAGTAAAGAAAGAGGACTTCAGTACCAAAAACACTTGGACAAGTATAGAAACTAAACTCAAATGAGCATTTTATGAGGAATCAATGTTGTTATCTCATTGAATTATTTCCTCTGATCTTATTGGAACTTGAAGAAAACAGTCTTCTGGGATGTGGCACCATGTAGATGTGGTGTTAACAGACATTTCAGAGGAACGTATCGCCTCCATCTTCAGGTTAGAAGGAAAAATAAGAAATCCACAAGCCAAGAGACCGTGAGAACTGGTACAAGCAGAGAGGAATGCATCGTCTGCACCTTCAGGGTCTGCTTGTACTGGTTCTCATGGTCTCTTTGCTTGCAGATTTCTTAATTTTCCTTCTACCCTGAAGATGGAGGCGATACGTTCCTCTCTGCTTGTACCAGTTCTCACGGTCTCTTCCCTTGCGGATTTCTTATTTTTCCTTCTACCCTGAAGATGGAGGCAATACGTTTCTCTCTGCTTGTACTGGTTCTCATGGTCTCTTCACTTGCAGATTTTTTATTTTTCCTTATACCCTGAAGATGGAGGCGATACGTTCCTCTGAAATGTCTGTTAACACCACATCTACATGGTGCCACATCCCAGAAGACTGTTTTCTTCAAGTTCCAATAAGATCAGAGGAAATAATTCAATGAGATAACAACATTGATTCCTCATAAAATGCTCATTTGAGTTTAGTTTCTATACTTGTCCNTTTTATAGCTTACATTCTCAGAATGATGTACTGTAGTGTAACTTCTTTCTTTTTATATTTAACCTCTTATTTGAAACCAAAAATGTCATGTATCTTAGTTTCTGTACGTCTTGTACTACTGACAGTGAAGTTACATTTTATTGAGCTCTGCAGAGCTCCTTCTTCAGAACCCTATTAACAAGCAACATAAGTCCTTCTGCTTGTTCCCTGATTCACTTATGGTCGTCATTACTGTAGACTGCCCCACATTGGTGTGTTTTGACATCTTGTGGTCAACAGCACCAGTATGGTGTCCATACTAATTTGTCAGGTGGGAAGATCACTGTCACCTTTCAAAGTGGAATCATGAAGGTTTGTTTGGTGATAAACTTATAAAATATTTTCAGCTTTTCTTAGTACTTCATAATGCCTGTTACAGTATATGAAAACAGTAAGGTGACAATATGGTGAATGCTCAGAATGTTTTGGTTAAATAAAGTTAGGCAGCAGTCTGGTGTGTGATAATTACAGGGGATGGACAAAATAATGGAAACACTACAGATACTGTACACATTTCTTTATTAGTGTGGTGTCGGACCACCTTTTGCCTTTAATACAGCCACATTGCTTCTTGGAATGGACTCCTACAAGTTGTGAACAGTCTCTAGCAAAAATTTATACCATTCTTCTTGAAGAGTGTAGGACTATGAGCCATTATATTTTGAACTTAGTGTGATTGTTGTCATCATCAGCAGCAGTACCAGCAGCAGCAGCAAAACAGCCCTTTCTGAGTCATGGCCTTCCTTAGAAAATTCTGCCAGATTACATCTAGTTTTCACTTCTNCCACATTGCTTCTTGGAATGGACTCCTACAAGTTGTGAACAGTCTCTAGCAAAAATTTATACCATTCTTCTTGAAGAATGTAGGACTGTGAGCCATTATATTTTGAACTTAGTGTGATTGTTGTCATCATCATCAGCAGCACCAGCAGCAGCAAAACAGCCCTTTTTGAGTCATAGCCTTCCTTAGAAAATTCTGCCAGATTACATCTAGTTTTCACTTCTTTGGATTTTGCAACCATAATTTTTTTACAGAGAAAGGTCATCAGCCTTGCTTCTAACCCCAACCCTGAAGGACCAGGTGAAATGTCCCTCAGTGACAGGTTGGCCCAGTTATACCCCCAGGCACTGTGTTCCCTGTTCAATGCCTTCTATGACTTGCAAGGCTATGGTGGAGGTATTCTGACCCACCTCCACATTGGGAAAACTTAGTATCATTTTTGGTAGTTAAACAAGTTAACAACTATCTTTCACCAAAATAATCTACATACCTAGGCTTCAGTCTAAATAGTAAACTATTTCAGAAGTACAGAAGTTTATCACTGAAACAAAAGCAACGCTTATTAATTTTTTTTTACAGTACAAATATTTTCTGGTACATATTTCTCTCTCCTGCAGTCTTTTAATTTTTCTCTCAATGTACAGGAGTGTACAAATATATTTTTGGAGCCCTGATGTAATGTAGTTTTGTTCTTATTTGTTGTAGTGCTGCTTATGACACGGTTACCCAGCAGAACGTTGCTATCAAGAAACTGAGCCGTCCATTCCAGAATGTTACACATGCTAAGCGTGCATATCGAGAGTTCAAGCTCATGAAGCTTGTTAATCACAAGAATGTAAGTCTGAGTGTTAATTTTGCTTACATGAGTATGAATGAAAAGTTTATTTTTATTGTTAATATCCAGTAGAATCATCAGAACAGTCTTAATTTGCAGGGACCATCAGTACATAATTCTATTGTGTTCTTGCTAAGCGTTCTTTTGGTATATCAGGCCTAATATATAAATATAGACTAAGATTTGGAAACTCAGCTTTCTTTGCCATACATTACTTGAGGCATAATAAGATTGCATGAAAATATGTTATTTTTCATAAAATGTTTGTTTTTATTAATGCTTTCCTCAAAGTAGACCTAAGTGATTAAGTTTAAGTTTGTGTTAAATATGCAATAATTAAAGTTTCTTTGTGAATCAATATATATATATATATATA
>NW_019738877.1:195762-219711 GCF_002891405.2 Cryptotermes secundus
TGTACTGGATATACACTGCTGTAGTAAGACCCATAATTACCTATGCTGTCACTATATGCTGGCCTAGAGTTAAACTTAAAACAATTCAGGCTGAACTAAGCAAATTGCAAAGGGAATTATGGGAGCAATGAGAACAGCTGCAATGGAAATCCTACTAGGACAGCCCCCACTGCATCTGCAGATGGAAGCAGAGGCCAAGCTAGGAAATTACAGATTACATTGCAATGATCAATGGAGACCTAAATCCTAAGGTTTTGGACATGCATACATGATTCAGGACATGAAAAGGGAACGCATCCTACAGATGGGATTTGATAAAATGATACCAAAACTATGATAAACCCTTCATGATCAGATTTCCTGATAGAAGTGAATGGAAAGAGGGGTTTCAACCTGGTAGAAAGGGGGGACTAATCTGGTATGCAGATGGTTCCAAGACAAAGAAAGGCACTGGAGCTGGAGTGTATTGTGATGGAACAGGGCAGAAACTTAATTTCAGCCTTGGTCAGTATACAGCAGTATTCCAGGCAGAAGTGTATGCCATTAAGGCATACGCAGTTGAGAATTTAGATAGAAACTACAAAAATAGGAACATCTATATTCTGTCAGATAGTCAAGCTGCAATCAAAGCACTTGGTACACACCAAATCACTTCAAAATTGGTTTGGGATTATCACCAATCCCTCACACAACTGGCCAGACATAACAGAGTTCAGCTTATATGGCTGCCAGGCTGTGAGGGTATTGCTAGGAATGAAATCGCAGATCAACTGGCAAGAACAGGATCTGAACAACCATTCACAGAACCTGAACCAGCTTGCGGCATCTCAATTGGAGTTGCCAAGAAAGCGATCAGGGACTGGATTAACAGAAATCACAAAAAACACTGCGAATCCACAACTGAACTCAAACAAGCAATTCTTCATGGAATTGACATCCCCATAAATAAAGTCCTACATTTCATTCAAAGTATAGGATTAATAAAGGGTTAATCCAAAGGGGAAGCAGAGTAGATCATTGAAGGTCGCAGTGGGAGGGCCGGTTTTTATGGCTCACCCCTCATATTCATACTCAGTGAACCCAACAACCTGATTCATTATTATGCTTATATGAGTTTATGTTTTAACCCTGATTTCTGCTATTTGCAGATTATTGGCCTGTTAAATGCTTTCACACCACAGAAATCGCTGGAGGAATTTCAAGATGTGTATCTTGTAATGGAGTTGATGGACGCCAACCTCTGTCAGGTGATACAAATGGACTTAGACCATGAGAGAATGTCATACCTCCTCTACCAAATGCTGTGTGGTATCAAACATCTCCATTCAGCAGGCATCATACACAGGGTAAGTAAGAACAAGAGTGATGTATCCTGTCAGTCTTGTAGTCTGACAGAACATCTGTTTGTACTATGTTATCATAGAATCACACTTACTGCTATGCAGTGTTCGTGTGTTAAATATGATTTCTTTAAACAGAAGACTGTAGTTCTGATGGTTCATAATTGTGGTCATAGTGTCACTGTGGGATAATTTTCATTGAATGTTGTCCATTGCCTGAGTATATACACACATGATCATTCATAACTCGGTATCTTAACTTCACGAGCATGTCTATGAGGTCATTCCAAATCAGAATTGTCATACAAATGTATATCTCATATGCATTGGATAGAGAATAGACTTTTTAAATTTTAAATTGAAAAATATTTAGCAACATATTCCAGAAATTATGAGACAGCAGTTCATTTCTTAGCATTTCTACTTCAGCAGAGCATCTGGTACACCAAGAGATGTCTGAAGAAGGAAACGTTATTGTCCAGTATTCTAAAGAACACAGCATTTCAGATGATGCAAGGGAGACCTGGCATTAGTATGTGAGGATATCCAGGCATCTCATATCACAAAAAAGAGCTTGAAGAATGTTATGACAGGAAAGCACATATCCATACCATGTACAATGCATTCAGCATCTTGAACATGGGTAGGGACCAATGGCTGGAATTTTTTGATTGGCTCATTGCCAAATGACAACTGAAGCAATAAATGTTGTTCTGTAACGAAACTCACTTTACCCATGACTGGGTGAACAACACTTGCAACTCATATTTGTGGTTATGTATGACATTTAAGACAGTTCTGATTTCATCTACAGGTAGAAGGTAAACGTAGTGATAAGGAATAGCTTTTCGTAGTGAGCTTCGGCATCAGAAATTTTATATAGTACAAATTTTTTCTTCCAGGTAATAAACAATCTCCAAATAAAATTCTCGTATAGTGAAACAAGAGTAAACACTCATTGAGTGGTGAATGGGGTGGTATATTTATACTATATTATCTCTAAAATAGCCATTAAGAGTAAATGTTTTGCAGCATCTGCTTATAAACTTGTCCTAACACAGTGCATACTGCATATCTGATTTTGTTGTTGAAACGTCATTACAAAATTTTATATCAAGAAATTGTAAACCTGCATTCTTCACCCTGAATATGAACCACTCTTACATTATACAGTGTTCTTCCTCAAAGTCATATCAGCATATAGTTTGCCTCTCTGGCATGCAGGTAATGAAAATGTCTGTGATGAACAAAGTTCAGAAATACTTAAGTCATTGATGGTCATTCATTATGGTTTGCATCTTAATCCTCGAGGCAAGGACAAGCTGACGCGACTCATTGCAGAGAGCATTAAGGGCAGACACATTCCAGTTGTCATGGGTGTTCAGAATCATTTTTTAGGATAAAGAGTGCAAGTAAAGTTTATCCAGTAAAAGAAATTTCAAAAGAAACTAATCTTTCAGACAATAATGTTAGTGAACCAATAGAAATCGGAAAAGGTAATTGCAGTCTACTAAATTCAGTGAATAATAAAGTACTAAGAATATTCCATCAGAATATAAGAGGATTGAGAAACAAAACAAATGAACTAATAAGCTCCATGAATTCAAATCTTCCACACATACTGTGCCTTACTGAACATCACATGAAACAGCTGGAATTAGAACATCTTCACTTAGAAAATTATAATTTAGGTGCTAGATACTGTAGGAAAACACTGGAGAAAGGAGGAGTGAGTATTTTTGTACATGAAAACCTAAAATTTACTAAAATAAATTTAGAAGATTATTGCAAAGACCAGGATCTGGAAGCATGTGCTCTAAAGTTAGACTCTCCTTTTTCTAATATTTGTATACTGACTTTATATAGAGCCCCATCTGGAAACTTCGATCACTTTATAAATAGATTAGAAACCATCCTAAATGTACTGCATAGTTCAAAAGTTGAATTTATAATTTGTGGTGATATAAATATAAACTATCTCATCGACAGTAATAGGAAACTAAATTTAGACTCTTTGTTATCATCTTACAATCTCTCCAGTACTGTTAACTTTCCCACAAGAGTTCAAAATAATTCTAGTTCAGCGATAGATAATATATTCATTGATAACTCAAAATTAAGAGACTATACTGTAGGACCCTTTATAAATGGCTTATCCGATCATGATGCTCAACTCATAGAAATAAATAATATTGACCTTCAGCCCAGTAATCAACAATATCAAACAGTAAGGAAAATCAACAAGCATACGATGGCAGATTTTGTCACAAAATTAAGTAATGAATCATGGGACAATGTATTTGACAGCAATAATATTGATTCTAAATTTAATTGCTTTCTGAACACATACTTGAGGATCTTTTATTCAAGCTTTCCCTTAAAAATAGTCAAAAATGAAAATAAAAACAAATCCACCTGGATAACAATTGGAATAAAAACTTCATGTAAACACAAAAGACAACTATATTTGGCCAGTAGGGACAGTAATGATCCAAGACTAAAAAGTCACTACAAAATGTACTGTAAAATTTTGTCAAAAGTCATTAAAGAAGCCAAACAGAATAACTATAACAGCCAAATTCTAAAATCAAACAATAAAATTAAAACCACCTGGGATATTGTGAAAGTTGAATCAGGAAAGAAATCTGTTAATGAAGACGTACAAAGTTTGAATATTGAAGGGAAGTCCACTAACAATCCACAAGCTATCGCAAGTGCATTTAATGAATATTTCCTTTCATTAGCTGAGAAAACATATTCCAATAATAATAATAATAATAATAATAATAATAATAATAATCCAATATACTATCTGTCTCGTGCCTTTAACAATTCATTTCCAAATATCAATCTCAAATTCTCAACAAGGAAGGAAATTGAAAACATTATTAAATCCCTTAAGCCCAAAAATTCACATGGATATGATGAAATCTCTACCAAATTACTTAAAGCAAGCTCTGTTTACATCAGTTCACCCTTGAATCATCTATGTAATAAATCTTTATCATCAGGTACTTTTCCTCAACGCTTAAAATACGCTGTAATGAAACCACTTTTTAAAAAAGGAGAGAGAAAATGCATCTCTAATTACAGACCAATATCCATATTGACTTCATTCTCAAAAGTCTTTGAAAAAGTTATGTATAATAGACTACTTGAACACTTAAATTCTAACAACATATTAGTCAAAGAGCAATTTGGATTTAGGAAAGACCTAACAACAGAAAAAGCAACCTATGAACTAACTAACGATATTTTAAGTGCTCTCAATGACAGATTAATTGTGGGAGGGATTTTCTGTGATCTAGCAAAAGCTTTCGATTGTGTTAATCATGATATCTTACTATCGAAATTAAATTTCTATGGAATAACTGGCAAAGCTAATGAATGGATCAAATCATACCTCAAAAACAGGTATCAAAGAGTTGAAATAAATAATAAAAACTCCAGTCATAATGCATTTTCAAACTGGGGAATTATAAAGCACGGTGTTCCACAAGGATCAATTTTAGGTCCCTTACTTTTTCTTCTCTACATAAATGATCTATCTAAAACCATCAACAATAAATCTAAACCAATTCTATATGCAGATGACACTAGTATAATATTTAAGAACTCTAAATTTGAAAACTTTAAAAATGACATAAATATTGTATTTGAAGCCTTAAACAGATGGTTCGAAGCCAATTTACTCTCATTAAATTTTGATAAAACCCATTACATATCATTCACAACTAAAAACAACCACCAAATTGATCTGGACATCAGTTATGCCAACAAATTAATCTGTAAAGTACTTGATACAAAATTCCTTGGAATACATGTAGACAGTACACTGTCTTGGAAAATACATATTGAACAAATTATACCTAAATTAAATGCAGCTTGCTATGCGATGAGATCAATTAAGCCTTTTATGTCACAGGAAACATTGAAGATGGTTTACCATGCCTACTTTCATTCTATTATGAACTATGGATTAATATTTTGGGGGAACTCTTCACATAGTGTAATAATTTTTAAAATACAAAAGAATATAATTAGAATCATTACAGGATGTAGAAGTAGAGATTCATGTAGAGAATTATTTAAGAAATTAAAAATTCTACCGCTTCAATCACAATACATATTATCGCTTCTCCTATTTGTTGTTTACAACAAAGATAAATTCAAATTAAATTCTGATGTCTATAACATGAATACTAGACAAAAATATAACTTCCACCTACCCTCATCAACTTTATCAGTATATCAAAAAGGAGTCTACTTTACTGGCATAAAAGTGTTCAACAATCTGCCACAAAGTATTAAAAACTTGGGCAATGATACTAAAAAGTTTAAATCAGAGTTAAAGAATTATCTACATGCTCATTCCTTCTACTCTTTAGATGAATACTTCAATGTAAATAGAGAATGATGTAAAATTAAGTTATATTAATTTTTAAGCTAAAATTGCCTGTACTTATGTATGTAACCTTTTGACTTGTTCTGTATCCAAAGGTACTAACCTGCTTAGGATTTATAGAATGTAAATAAATTCAATTCAATTCAAACCCACAGAATTTGGCATCTCCAAAACTGTACATCTTGTATCTTTTATCTTTGTTTTCATTTCCATAGATCCTTACTGACTACTAAAGCCATCGGATATAGAACATGTCACAATTTACATACGTTAGTTCTGAGAACAGAAACTAGTCCTCTTACAGATATATTCATAAAAGGAACAATAATTATACAATTCAATAATTTAACCAACATGTACAATTCATCAACTAGACATTAACACCTTATTAAGCTCATTTCTTAAAAATATATATACAAATATCAATTGAAAGTCTTTTATACAATATACCATATAAATAGCAATATAAAAAGTTTAGTTCATCTTGTATTCAAAATACTCATCCAACATCTAAAATGAATGGGAATACAAGAATTTTTTCAAGGCCAATTTAAATTGTTTTGTGTTATGGGACAGATCTTTTACTGGAACAGGTAAGCTGTTAAGCACCTAAATCCCATCATAACAAGTTCTCTTCTGAAAAACTGCCAGATGAGATAATTGATTATGCAAATCAGATTTGGTCCTAGTATTAATATTATATACCTCAGAATTTACTGTAAAATGGTTTCTGTTATCACTCACAAACAGTGCAAATGAATACAGGGTGATTCACGAAGTTTTACCCCCAATTAGGGAGGGCATTCCTGAGGTAATTTAGAACAGAAAATGTTAATATACTAATGGTATCCCAACTCATAATTAAAGAGATACAGTAATCTGAAAACTGGCGAAAAATCTTTTTTTCTTCGAATTTCAGTCAAAACAAATTAGAAATACAATACAAACACTTTTTAAATCGTTAATGTTTTAGGAAAGAAGCATTCTAAAACCAAATTTTTCTTTTCAGTTTCTTAATTTTGCATTGTGCAACATTTTTCATAAATTTTGTGTTACAAAATTACATTATTTTCAGCATCCCATTTTGTAAACATACCAATGGTTGCATATCACACCCTTCTATCAATCTGTTTCCTTTAAACTGTAGTGCTTTAGAAGACAACTGGATTTACATAAGATTTTCAAAAATGTCTCCCTGCATGTCAACACAATNTGTCTCTATCCCTAATTCCCACAATAATTCTAATACCTTTTTTGTAGTCTAAAAATTATGTTGCTATAATGAGAATTTCCCCAAAATATTAGTCCATAAGTCATAATCGAGTGAAAATAATAATAATATACCATCTTCAGTGATTCTTGGGACAAGAAAGGCTTAATTCTTCTAATTGCATAACAACCTGAACTTAGTTTGGGTATGACTGTATCTATGTGAATCTAAACCAAGTAAAGAACCAGTCTTAGTTACAAATTGCATAAATTGGATAAATAGGATAATAGTAAACCATCTGTTTATATCTTGGAAAACTTTACTAACATTATTTTTAATTTTGTTGGGTTAAGGCTAGTAGTAATTATACTGGTATCGTCTGCAAATAGAACAGTTTCAGCATTACCATTTATTGATTTGGTAGGACATTAATGTAAATTAAAAATAAAAAAGCAGTGCACCAAGTACTGATCCTATGGGACCCCATGCCTTATCACTCTCAAGTTTGAGCAAGAATCAGGAGGGTTGGTGTTTAAGATCACCCTTTGGTATCTACCCTCTAGATACGATTTAATTACAGTCAACTCTCGATTATCCGGGTGCGGATTAACTGGTTTGCGGCTTAACCGGGGCTACTGAGGCTTTTTTGAGGCTTATATGTTGTTTAATATTCATTCACTTTTGTTTCACATGGTGAGTTGTAACACGATTTTCGCACTAGTGTGAACCGAGCTCTGCATTCTTTGGTCCCGTTATGCTAACACAATGTTCTAGGGTAGGGGTGAAAGAATGCAAGGATTTGTGGAAAGTTTCAAGGACAGATACATCGCCCCAGATAGTATCTTTGTATCGATCTTCAAGTGCGTTAGCAAAATGTCAGGGTGTAAAAGGAAGCGTGTTGTGTTAAGTATTCAACAGAAAAAGGAAAATGCTGGGAAAAAGTAAATGACAGTATTACATTTTTTAAGTGTTAAGTGTGAATATTCGTAAAAAGTGTTGGATGTTGTTGAACACTGTGATTGAAATAACTAATTCATACTTCAGTGTAGTGTAAAAAAAGTATTAAATAGGCCATGAGATGACATAAAAATGAGGTCGAATAAATTTAAATACAGGTAGGCCTATAGTATTATGAAGGTACAGTATTACAGTACTACTTTTAATAAAATTTGTCTTAACCGGGTTTTCGATTAATCGTGATTTCCATCCCCACCATTATCCTGGATAATTGAGAGTTGACTGTAATTAAAGCGATGTTCCTCTTATTCCATAAAACTCCAGTTTCATTAATAAAATGTTGTGATTAACACACTCAAAGGCTTAATGTAAATCATAAAAGATATCTCCAATCATCATTCTATTGTACAACACATTTAATATTTCATCACTCAATCTATAGGAGGCCTTTTCATTTGATGCACAAGGTTTGAAGCCTCAGTATGAAATGTTGTGGCACCGGCATACAAGGGGTCATTTATGATTGTCTGTTGAAACTCAAAGTTTGGGACAATTGCCTCTACACACTTTTCCACATAAACTGGATATAGTCCTTCGGTAGTAGGCAGTGGATATGTGTAAACTTATTTTTGTTTTCATTCCTGAAAGTTTGCGATTACAAGAGTAAACATTCTCCTTTATTTTCAGGACCTGAAACCTAGCAACATTGTGGTAAAATCAGACTGCACCCTGAAGATTTTAGATTTTGGCTTGGCCAGGACAGCTGGCACCACATTCATGATGACACCGTATGTTGTCACACGCTACTACAGGGCACCAGAAGTGAGTCACGATAATCCATATTATATTGATAAGATGCATGGAATTGCAAAGAGGCAATAAACTTGACTGATATATATGATGTACATGGTGTGTCCAGGATTCATTAGGACTTTTTCTTTAATTTTGCCCTGCAATGCTATCTGTTGGCGAGTTGTGGCGTTAAGATTCTTGAAGTTTCAGCTGTGGCTGTCAGTAATTTCAAAGCGCAAGCATTGCTGCATCATGTGTTCTGACCTTGTAACAGTACTGTTCTGACGCTCGTCGGAAAATGGCAATTGAACAGAGAGCCAACATCAAATTTTGTTTGAAGTTAGGCAAAGCAGACGAGAAACATTCAAAATGATGAAAAGTTTGTACGGTAGTGTTTGTTTGAGTCACTTGAACATTTTTCGATGGTATGCTGTATTTCGTGATGGCAAGGAGGACATTGAAGACGCTCCACATGGATCAAAGCCGAGAACAAGTCACACTGAAGAAAATGTGAAAAAAGTGACCAAAATCCTTGCATAAGACATGTGTTTCTGCAAGACTCGTCGAGGAGCTTTTGGGAATACTAAAAAGTACTGTGCATCAAATTTTGACTGAGGATTTGGGCAAACAGAAGGTCTGTGTGCGGTTTGTACCACACGCACTGTCAGGCGATGAAAAACATGCCAGAGTGGAACACTGCAAAGACATGTTATGGTTGGCCCAAAGTGATACAAAATTTACAAAATCGATTGTTATTGGTGACGAGACATGGCGTTTTCAATATGATCCTCTACAAAGCAGCAGAGTGCAGCATGGCTGAGCCCAAAAAGAAGCCAAAACCAAAGAAAGTGTGCATGCAAAAGAGTCGAGTAAAGACACTGCTAACCATTTTCTTTCATTCCAAAGGAATCATTCACAAGGAATTTCTGCCAGAAGGTCAAACAGTGAATTCTGATTATCTCGGAGTCCTCAATCATTTGTGGGTGAAAATTCTTCGAATTCGACCTGAATATCGAGAGCAAGGTTCCTGGTTGCTCCTCCACGACAATGCCCCACCCCACAAATACAAGATCGTGCGCGATTTTTTTGGCCAGAAAAGATATCAGAGTCCTTGATCATCCTCCGTATTTGCCAGATTCGGCTCCAACAGATTTCTGGTTGTTCCCAAAAGTTAAGTTGTTGATGAAAGGAGACCGTCACAACACCATCCAGGACATCCAAAAGGTATCTACCATAGTTTTAAATGTGATTCCACAAAAGGAGTACAGTGACTGTTTTCGAGAACTTTTCGGTCGATTCCAGCTATGTATTGATTCAGAAGGAGACTATTTTGAATAAAAAGAGTGAAATTTTGAAAATAATTCATGTCTTGTATTTTTAATGAACACAGTCCTAACAGAACCTGGACACATTGTGTATATGCACCAGAAATGAGATGGTAATATAACAAAACAGGCTTTTATTTAAATTACCAATGCTCTACATGGATATGGAGACCAAAATACAGTTCTGACAGAGGCAGTTGTGTGTATATGCACCAGAAATGAGACGGTAATATAACAAAACAGGCTTTTATTTAAATTACCAATGCTCTACATGGATATGGAGACCAAAATACAGTTCTGACAGAGGCAGTTGCGAGAGGAAACCAAGAGTGGAGTCAGTAGGTACAGCTCTTTTGAAATTGATGGTTCACTTGGGAACCAAAGGATTTTATGATAATGATACCAGTGCAGATAGGTCTCCCATGGCGTGAGAATGTTTAATGGATATATATAGGGTGAGTTATGACTCAATGTCTGAGCTTGAGGTACTCATTCTCATTTCTGAGGTCAGTCCTAGTTGGAAATATTGTATTGTAACGTGTTTCGTTACTGAAGACGCCGTTCAGATTGTTAACTGGTTTATTCAACAACCTACAAGTAACGGCTACAATTAATTATCACACAGTTGCGGGGTTTCACGATTTATAACCCTATTCGCAAATCAAATCACGCTATTGTCAGTAGACTACACTTTCACAATACGGGAGCTATACAGGTGTCACTGTGTTACACACTCCCAATTAATTCTCAGTTGTCACAAACTGTCACTGATTATCACACTTTTACTCGTTCACTGCAGAGTGGAGAACTGTCTTCGGCCGCTAATACACTTTAACTGACAACAACTCAACTCGGGAGCAGTTCAATGGCCGTGGCAAAGTCTTGCAAGGATTCTCCAGGTTTCTGTGTCTTTGTTCTTAATTGGCAGCGGTAAGCAGCTGCAAAGTGTTGGTCACTGAAACGGTCCTCTAGTGCCTGGAGTGTTTCCACATAAGTTGTATTTGTCGGGTAGTATTTCCGCCATCCGACCCTTCAGGGCAGTAATTAAGTATGTCAATTTTTCCCTGTCCGATCATTGGTTGTGTTCTGCTATGGTCTCGAACTGTCGCTGGAACATGCTCCACGTTGAATTTCCGTTGAATGTCGGTGGCTGAGCTGTGCTCGATCATTGATGTATTTCCCCGCTTGGCCTTCGTCTGTCTCGTCTCGTCCAACCATGCCCGGAACTCGCGTTTGGCCTCCTTAATTGCTGCGCAGGTTTCATTGTAGTTTTTCATTAGGTCTTCTTGGAGTTTTGTTGTTCGCACGCAGAAGGACACTTTCATGTTCTCAGTTCCGACTTTAGAATCCGTTTGCCATGTTCAAAGATGGCAAAACTGTTTTCAATTCTATGTTGGATTAACTCTTCCAACTCTGACCGCATAAATCGCATTGCGGCCTTCCTATCGGCCGCCACCTTTTCTTGGTAGGCGTCTAATTTCGCCATTAAATCTTCTTTGTCTCTCTTCCTATCGGCCTCCATTTTTCCCATGTCGGCTTTTCTATTGGCTTCTGCTTCTTTGAGCATCATATTTGTTTTTTCTTGGCCATCTCTGATTTCCTTGATCAGCATTTCCATCATCTGCTGCATTTCCATGTTCTTTTTGCGTGTATAAGTTCGTATCCCACTTCTGACACCAAATGTAACATGTTTCGAGTTTGAATCTTGTTGATCACGTGTGTAAGTCCAAATCCCACTTCTGACACCAAATGTAACGTGTTTCATTACTGAGTACACCGTAGAGATTGTTAATTGGTTTATTCAACAACCTACAATTATTGGCTACAATTAATTATAACAGTATTGCGGGGTTTTACACTTTATAACCCTATTCGCAAATCAAATCACGCTACTGTCAGTAGGCTACACGTATTAATAATGCGGGAGCTATACAAATCTCTCTGAATTACACTCTCCAAGTATAACTGTACTACAGCACACACAAAGTCTTGAAAGCGCACAATAAGTCTTCCACTCGCTGACTTCTTAGTTATTGCACACTGTCACATAAAATCTTGTCGCCACGCGTTCGGTTCTTCTTACCGCGACTGCTGCTATGTTTCAACTCGCCTCGCAGGCAGTGCAGCTCTCTTATATAGTGGCTGTGTTTGCCTGTTATGTAGCAACGCTGTTGGAAGTTGGTTACAGGTACGCAGCGTTGCGCGTTACGTCACCGCGGAAGGGGGGAGCGCTGACTCATCCGCCATGTCACTGTGGCCTGAGTTGCCACGTTGCTGCTGGGTAGGGAGGGGTTCTCCGTTGCGCAACATGTCACAGTATAAACATAGGTCCATTTCTCAGAATTTGTGGATTTATGATTACCATAATGTTAAATAAGTATAAGTGAACAAGTATTTATATACGGTTTTCAATGCTGAATTTACAGTAATTTTTAAAAATGACAGCTTCATTCCCAGTACACATCCTGGCTGATCTGTGAACTGAGCATGTAGTTTGCATCACTTCATCAGGATTGGCCTTTGTACTGGTTGCAGCATCCAAATTATGATAGAGCAACAAATCATGTGTTTCAATTCTGTGCTGGTGCACAAGATCTTTCATATGTCCTCAGAGATAAAAATTTAGGATATTGAAATCTGCATGCCGACATGTGTCATTGCCAACATGATCTTACGGTGATTGACATGCAAACCATTCTTGAATTTCAAACACCCATTGCTCTGTGAGTGTTTCAAATTGTACCTTTGAACATTTAGAATTGGGCATGTTTTTGCATGATAGTTCTGACTGGGAATGACCTCAAACATAAGCTTCTGAAGTTAACACACTGAGTTCTGAATCACGCTATATGTAATGTGTCAAAAATTGTGAATTCTTCTTTTTTGGTAAGTCTAATAATAAGAATTTACAGCACTTTATCCTTTGTGTATGAATAACTGTAATGAATTGTGCAGAATTACCAGAGAATCACCTGCCTTGTAGGACACCACATTGACATTGTCTGGTGGCTCTTCCACACAGTATTAACACTTCACGGACCAGCGATTTAAATATTTAAATCACCCTGGGGACCGGCATTTTTAAACCCTAACTTGTGCACTGTTCAACTTTAAAAATTAATATAAAATCTCCTAATTAATTTTATGAACTAAAATTTTTGGAGCACACTTACCAATGCTCCTATAAGTGCTTGAGAGTGTGATATTTCTGGAAACATTCCCCTTTGTGAAGTAGCATTACACAGAACTTGCACATGTAGACAGTTGTACTCCTTTTGTTGTGTACTGCGCAAACACGACATCGCCTAGAAGGCTGCTTGCCCGTGGCATGTTCACTCTTCACAGTTTTCACGAGGGCATGTTTCCGCATATCACTCGAGAGTCGCCCAGGGGGGTACACATGAGGCCTGCATGGCGTGGGAGTTGATGGACCCGGTAGCACTAAGACTGTGCTGCCGGTTCTGTCACCACCGTCTGGTCTGTAGCCCAGGCTTTTGCCACATTTAGCAGAAATGCCTTGTATTTCAATTTTGAATGAGGGTTTAGATTTCTGAAAACCAAAAATGAATTGAAAATGGCACAATTTGTAAGCCACAAGGCAACTTTCTTTGTCCACTTTACTGTTTTCCGAGGAAGAGAATAGCAGGCCAAGTACTGATCGGCTCTATCAACTCTCTTCATGAACATATTATACTCGGAAATACAAACAGGCTTCTTTACCTGTCCATGTCTACTTTGAACATCAACCATGCTCGAATTGTGAATTGTGGATTTGGGTCCGATGGAATTTGCTTCACCCCTGAATTTCCAGTAAACTGTCCTAAAGCAGGCGTTTTGTCTACTTTTCCCCATGTGGCTTTCCCTGCAATGTTGCTACCCGCACTTTTGTCTGAGCTACTGTCACTTTCACTTTCACTGTCTGTGGCCCCTGCCACACTCACTGTCAGATTGTGAGTCGCTATCACTAGCAGACTCACAAGGGACATCAGATAGCTCATCGGAGAACAAGTCAGATATTTCTTGTTCTCCAAGAAAATGCTTGGACTTCAACCTCTTTCGACCTTGATCCATTTGCACTAGTAACTTCCTGCCTGGTGCATGTAGCTGGAAGATGAACAAAGGCATAACAGAATAGGTGTTCCCCTTTTCCTTCACCTGAGGACGGAAACAGATCCAGTTTCCGAAACGTCGTGTTTTTGTTATCTTAAAAACTAGGATGATGGATAAAGTCCAGAAACCCAATATATCAGTGTGTTATACACCATCGTCAGAATCCTATAGTAACAACTTTACATGGATCTTGGATTTAGCGAATCTTTATTGAACATTCACTCTTACACACTGTACAATTGTTGCCACTTGACTTCTGGCCTAATACTTGAATGCGACGTCTCAACTGTCTTCTGTCTGGTATGGTGACTAGGTTCCAACTGTATTCTTGCTGTCTGTAGCTCTCGGCTTATGTAGGTGTTCTGCGGACTCAGTAGAGGACACCCCTCACCAAGGTTTGATCTCACGTATCGGGAATGCTCCTTATACACTGGTAACAGGTTTCATCTTATCCGTTGTTACTCAATGGCCTTCTGTTGTTCATCTCTGGGAAATTTGTTCGTTGTTTCGGCATTGTCTACGCAATGGCTCGCTGTTGTTGCGTTACCGTGGAAGTGCCTATTCCAAACATATGACAGTATTATTCAGAGGAGGAAAAATTAAAATACTGGAGAACATGGTGTATGAAAGGATGATAGAATAATGACTTTTTGAAGCAAAAATCTGTAACTTCTAATTAAATGGACAATCAAACACATGATAGTGAAAATGTTAAGGGCATGTAACTGATGCTGTTCCTTGGATGTGTTGTTAATAGGTGATATTGGGTATGGGTTACAAGGAAAATGTGGACATCTGGTCAGTAGGGTGCATTATGGGTGAAATGATACGTGGTGGAGTCTTATTTCCAGGCACTGACCACATTGATCAGTGGAACAAAATCATAGGTAAGTAGCTCTTAAATTTTGTTATGATTAGTGTCTTGTGATATAAGCTTGCTCACACGTAAAATTCTCCCATGACAGTCTGCAGTCTGCTACATACAGGGTGGGGCGCAGAAACTTCCTTTTTGTCAAGATGCATTGTGAAGGGAGGGGAGGTCACAGAAAAGTGGGGATAAGCTCAGCGAATGCAGCAGTCGCCGAAGTTTTTGTCTAATACCCCTCAGTAGGAAACATGAGATGGACGAGTGAGCAGCGTGCGTTTGCTGTCGAAGCCTGTTTTTCGAACAACCATTCATATGTGGCGGTGCAGTGTGCGTTCTGTACTCACTTTGGAATTAAGCCCAGAGGTCCGGTTCCCGACCAGAAATTGATTGTTTTGTGGGTAGAGAACTTTAGGACAACTGGGAGTATGGTGAAAAAATCATCAGGATGACAGTGGACCATTACGACACCAGAAAATGTGGAGGCAGTTCGACAGTTGATTTTGAGATCTCCAAGACGCTCCACTCGCAAGCATGCAGTTGCCCTGGACATATCCAATCGTTCAATGCACCGAATTCTTCATGAACATCTTCATTTCCATCCCTATAAGATGGTTGTTGTGCAAGAATTGTCACCACGTGTATTCCAGAACCAAATAATGGCGTTCGAAACGTTACTGGAAACTTTATTCCCTGATGCACTTGTTTTCTTTAGTGATGAGGCACATTTTCACCTATCCAGATATGTCAACAAGCAGAATATGTGTTATTGGAGTGGTAACAATCCCAGAGAGCTCCATGAGAGGCCATTTCACAGTGATAAGGTGACAGTGTGGTGTGCATTGTCAAGAGTTGGAGTTATTGGCCCTTATTTTTTTGAAGAAGACAACCATGCAGTTACTGTCAATTCACAGCAGTATGTGGACATGATTAAAAACTTTTTCGAACCAGCTCTTGAAGAAATGCATCTAGGAAATGTCTGGTTCCAACAGGATGGTGCCATGGCTCACACAGCCCGAGTTTTGATGACAGGTTTGAGGTCAAAGTTCCCTGGACAGCTCATCTCGCTTCGAGGTGACATCCCATGGGCAGCGCACTCACCTGATCTAACGCCCTGTGATTTTTTTTATGGGGATACCTCAAGGCAGAGGTATCCCCCAACGCCCCACAAACCTTCTTCAGCTGAAGAATGTTATTTGGCAGGAAGTAGCCCAAATTCTGGTGCACATGTTGGAACGTGCTGAAGGGAACTTCAGAAAACGGTTGCATCAGTGCATAGAGAATGGTGGCCGCCACCTTCAAGATATTTTGTTTAAAACTACATTATTTAAAACTAAGTATGTTCTTTCATTAGCTAAACCTAAATTTTGACTATCAGCAATAATTTTTCTTTTATTCACCTTCAAAAAAAAGGAAGTTTCTGCAAATAATTACATACTTTGACAATTGTGAAACTACATTGCGCTCGCTCTGTGTGCTTTTACGCGCGCACACATACACAGTGCTTTTTTCATTGAATGTGCATACCAACAAACATATATTTTTAAAAAACATTTCAATTTGTTTACAGAAGTGAAGCATACACATGTATTGGTTATATAAAAGGAAATACTATTATATTTCAGCATCCTGTTGCATTGAGGTATCATTCTTATTATTCAAGTACACTGTCAATAATGCAACAGTGATATAAAAGACACTTAAAATATATATTTTTTCAATAAAAGTATAATTTTAATTACAAATATAAATCACTCGGTCCAGTGTGACCTGTAAGTTTTTTACTACATGAAAACTTAACACCCCTACATGTTTCAGTCTCTGTGGACCATCTTCAGAGGCAAACATCATTACAAATAGGAAACCACCATCACATAAGTTTTTACACGTAAAGTACGTACACTTATATGCTACAACACAAAGTACACTAGATAGAATATTTCACAAACACAGCAGTTTCCTGGGAATGTAAAGTTTTTTAAAAAATTGTATAAAATTTCTTGATGCAAATTAAAAGTTTTTTTGGATTGTCAATAATTAAAATTCGTAAACCATGCAGGCTCGTGTTCGTCCTCCCATAGTCCCTCTTATATGGGGCAGATATTGTGCCACCTGGCTATCTTGATGTGGAGGTTCTTTATATCGTCCAGGGTTTGCTAGTGGCTGCTGTGCTGTTTTCACAATTTGTAATTGTTAGTGTGACGGACCAGAATGAATCAAATCAAACTATAATTTTAATACTTTAAAATGTAGTTAAATATCATAAAATGTCATTAAGACACTGCAAGTATACACTAAAAGTAACTATCAACATACTGCAAAATGTCTTTTTGTTTTACATAATGTTTTTCCAATTTTGCAACATGTTTCGGCCACATACGGGCCATCATCAGGCAACTATTAATTTGTTGGGAGACCACTGTACTGGTCACTTGTATTTCATGCTCCCATGCATGTCATTGTTTTGTTGTTATATTGTTATATATCATATCTAGAATACTGTCATTGTATTCTTTTTTTGGCCATCATACTTTTTGTATGTCATGTTTTCCTGTATCTTTGTTTTTAGTGCAGTCTTCAAGTATGCAGTGTCTTAATTCTTCTGCTTATCTTGACATATTTTAATTAATATTTGACGTGTTCTATATCCTATGGTTTGTAAGCAGTTTTATTGGATCATCTGGAACTCTAAATAAATTACAATTACAATTAATGATATTTTATGATATTTAATAACATTTTAAAGTATTAAAATTACACTTTTAGTGAAAAAATATATATTTTAGGTGTCTTTTATATTATTGTTGCATTATTCATGGTGTACTTGAATAATAAGAATGACAGAAGGAAAGCTCATGTATTATCAGCTCTAAGCACAAAATTGTTAAAACCCTCTATTTATAGAACTTACTTCTGTGTAATTTACACTATCAGAATTTGGTTTCACCATATCAGGGCTCATAAGTATATAGACATTCTGTACTTCTGATTTCCACTTTTTTTATACATTAATCAATGATAAGGATTATAAGATCGTAGGAAATCTCTCTTATTTGCCTCATCCTTAATATCAGTTCTGCTTCTCATCCTTCAGAGCAACTTGGCACACCATCACAAGATTTTATGAAGCGACTACAACCAACAGTGAGGAATTATGTGGAGAACCGACCACGGTATCCTGGTTATGCATTTGACCGGCTCTTCCCAGATGTGCTCTTCCCGTCCGACTCTTCTGAACACAATAAGTTAAAAGGTATTATTACAACTATGGTAGTGTTGAATTATTTAAATTTCTCTTCACTCTTTGATAATTTTCAAGGGAAAGAATGTAAATCAGGGCTATAAATCCTCCACATTACAGTTCAGTCTGAGCATTTACTTGCATAAATTTACACACATTGTTATCAGTGAATTCATGTCATGAATTGTGCAGATACTGCTCTTCAGAGTATAGTTTTATACATAAGATTGAGATTACTACGAGTACAGTTGAATTCAATGTGGCAACATGGTATGAATTTGCACCTATGGACTCAACCATTCATTTCCTTGATGAACACTCAGATGAGAATTCCCTCTGATAAAATTTCAGCCTATGCATAACTTTCACCTCTTCCCCAGCCACACCTACAGTAAGCAAGGCTATAACTGAGCAGCCTCCATAGTCTAGAGGTAATGTTGCCACCTCATGAATCATAGTACGTGGGTTCAAATACCCGGCGGAGGTCGTCGAATTTTTAAGGGCAGAAAAATTCAGGGAACAAGTCCTTCGGGAGGGACTTTAAACTGTGTGTCCCATGTCATAACTTTATGGCATGTAAAAGAACCTCATATCCCCAAAGGGGATCACTGAGCCAAATTCCAGGATGTTTCCCACCCAACAATAGCCTCTGATAGATGGGGGAAGCATTATAGACACTGCTAAGCAAGTGGCCGAACTCGCTTGCTCGGCGGGACTGATGGTACGCACCATTTATCAGTAGGGTAAAGAGACTGGTAGAATATCATAGAGGGAAGCACAATAGATCAAACTGGTCGCGGTGCATGGGGAAACCCACCCTCTCTAAATAACTAACTAACTAAGGCTATAACTGACAGTACACTACAGTGTATATCACAGACTGAAATAGGAAGAAAATCTGGGAGAGACAGGGCACCTAGTACACATAGGACAGCACACACACTAAATAACTGTGATGAATAAATCACCTCAAGGAAGATGAATAGGAGCATCTCACTCTACAAGATAACTAGATAACTGATTGAAAATTAGAAAAGACAGGAGCAGAACCAATGTAGGTACAGTATACATTGTATGTATTTGATGGAGGAAGATACATAAGAAAATCAGCAATACAAAACAACAAAAAATTAGAAAAGACAGGAGCAGAACCAATGTAGGTACAGTATACATTGTATGTATTTGATGGAGGAAGATACATAAGAAAATCAGCAATACAAAACACCAAACAATCTGCACAGTTGTCGCAGTATTAAGTATGGATCAACACCCACAGTCTACATATTACATTTTGAGTGAGTCATCAAAGTAGAAAACCATGAAGAAAAAACTTTAAGACATGCCAACATTTAATGTTTAACAAAAAAATTAACATGTCATTACAGTCTGTACAGCTAATCCAGTGAGTATATCATGCATGTAGATTTAAATTTGTAAATACTGGCCAATGTAGATAATACCACTTAAGTGACAGTATATGTGAAATAGCCTGATGATGACCAGTAGGCCAAAAAACTGTATATAATTAATTCATTTATGTACAATAGGTGTGTTGATGGATGGTTATGAGTTTGTAATTCCTAAGAGTGAACTATTTATTATGTCATAAATTTTTGGTAATTGTGTTTATCAAAAAAGGAAAGAAGATAAATCGGTGACATTGGATCCATGAGCTATCCTCTCTGCCCTCTATTGTGAATGTCTCTGTACAGATTTTTTAACCCCACAACCAATTTAACTTTAAAGACAATAGTGATGCTATTATCACTAAGAAATTCTAATAGCTATTTACATTTTAATGTCAAACACAAAATGTGTTTTTCAAATGGTATGTACTGGAATAAGCACAATCAGAAAGTTGCAGTTAAGCTAGAATTTTGTACAGTTATACAGAAAGAGAGAGAGGCACGTGATTGCTAAGTTTGGGAATTACATGTATAGTGTACACATCTATATCAATGATTTTAGGAAGCATGTCTTGCACCTAAGTAATTAACTAATGTTGCTAATGTTTATGTTATTTATAGCAAGCCAAGCTAGAGACTTGTTGTCACGGATGTTAGTGATTGATCCCGAGAAACGGATATCAGTAGATGAGGCTTTGCTGCACCCCTACATCAATGTGTGGTATGATGAGGGAGAAGTCAATGCTGTAAGTGCATTTATGCATTACTTTTCAAAGATTCATTTACTCCATTTTCTTGAGCTGCATATAATACTGACACATTGTCGCAGACTAGATTTCATGATTAAGTAATTTCAGTATGATTACTAAATCTGAAACTAACTGAAATCAGGTCACAAAAATATCACATTAGCAATTCTCCTATTTATGTTCTTATACAAATTATCTAAATGAGTCCATCACATCTGTCTTTCATTATTCACCCCATTTGAACACTTTGCGGACCGGCAATTTCACTATTTAAATCACCCTGGGGACCTGCATTTTTATACCTACTACACTAACATGTGCACTGTTCACTTTAAAAATTAATATAAAATCTCCTAATTAATTTTATGAACTAAAATTTTTGGAGAACCCTTACCAATGCTCCTAAAAGTGCTTGAGAGTGTGATATTTCTGGAAACATTCCCCTTTGTGAAGTGGCATTACACACTTGCAAATATAGACAGTCATAGTCCTTTTTTTTGTGAACTGCGCAAACACGGCATTGCCTAGAAGGATGCTTCCCCTTGGAATGTTCACACCCGGGGGTGTTCACATGAGGCCTGCGTGGGGTGGGAGTTGATGGGCTAGGTCGCACTAAGTCTGTCTGACTCTGGTTCTGCCGCCACCACCTGGTCTGTAGCCCAAGCCTTTGCCACATTCATTAGAAATGCTTTGTATTTCAATTTTTAATCAGGGTTTAGATTTTTGTAAATGAAAAATGAATTGCAAATGGCACAATTTATAAGCCACAAGGCAACTATCACTTTTATTATCTGTGGCCACAATTCTTTGTTGACCCCTGTCACTTCCACTGTGTGAGTCACTAATCACTACTCCTCCACAAGGCACGTCAGATACAGATAGCTCATCGGAAAACAAGTCAGAGAGATCGCTTTGCCTTCAACCACTTTTGTCCTTGAAACATATTCCCCTCTACTAGCTTCCTGCATGGTACATAAACAGCTGGAAGGGGCAAAGTTTATTTTCTTTTGGAGTAGGGACCCTAGACAGCGTCAAGTTACTGAATACCTAGCATACATTCCGAAGATTTATTACGCAGTATTCATTGCAGTTGCATGGCGCCAGAGCAAGGTATAGTGTATTAGAACCTAATGTGTCCTAAAAGCCTGATATCATGCGACCGGTGCGCCACGTTTAAAAGCGAAAAGCCTGATATCATGCGTCCGGTCCGCAAAGTGTTAATATAATTCCATAATATGTAATGAAATAGCATACAAAAAATGTTTAGACACTTCCTGCTAATATTTCATAGCCTGTATTTTTTCACAAAATTATACTCTGAGATAAAAGAAATTAAAGCCTGAAGTTAATTTATTTGAGTTTCTGGATCTCTCTGTCAGAAGTAATAGGAAATATGCCTGCTTGATGCTATCTGGCAAAAGTACAGTCCCCAGTATTTTAGTGTAATTTGTGATTTGTCAGAGGTGTAACAAATTATGTATTTCAAAGTAGATCTGTTTTCTTCCCATTTCCTTCAGTTCTTCCAATTCTTACTACATCCTTAAATTGCTTTTCATAAAGTAAGAGAAAACAAAACAGATTGTGTTGATAAAGTTCTCTTCTCTGTAATGCAGCCAGCACCTGGCCCATATGACCATTCAGTGGATGAACGAGAACACACAGTGGAACAATGGAAGGAATTAATTTACCAAGAAGTGATGGAGTATGAGATAACACATGGTCACAATGCCTTGAGTTCAGCCCACTGCACAGCTCGTGCTCCAAACAGCGAGGAGTCTGAGGACATGGTAGATGGACAACGTGCGGCAAGGCGGTAGAGCCTGGAGAAAAAGCCTGAGTCTGTTCTTCTACCCTCACCCTCACCACCACTACCACCACCACCAGACTCAGGCGAGGGCTCCCAAGAATAAATTGCGGCCAAGCAAAAAGGGGTGTCCAGTAGGTGTGCCTGTGTGTAAGAAGAAGAGTTGATATCAAGGCAACACACCCAAACTTCAGAGTTCAGTTCTGAATTCCAAGTGTGGGAGAGAATGCCTCTCAAGGAAATGGACTAAATAATTTGGGCCTTGACCCATGACTCAGCTAATCACTGGAGCTCTACATCACAAAGCCTCTCTTTGTAGTCACAGTAAAACAGTCAGATATAGCGAACAGAGACTTTACTTCCTCTTAGCTTAGTTTACAGAATGATCTCTAGTAAACTGTAAATCCAGAATTATGAAGTGGGTGTATTTATATAGTTCACTCAACTTTTTTTAACAGAAAGTTGTTACATAAATAATGTACAGCCCAAATATTGTTATCAATGTTCCTTATCATTCATTTTGTCATAATCATTATCAAAGAGGAGGAAAGCAGTTGTTGAAATTTATGAAAGCACAGCAGTCAGCAGATATTTAAGTTCTCCCATTCTGGTGTGGTAAGTCTTCAAGGTGCTGTATATCTGACAACACACCATTGTGTCTGTTCACAGAAATGGTTTTCCTTATTTTTTTTCTGAAAGGAAAAGCTTACTGACCTAACACATGCATTTAGAAGATATGAAAACATTTAAATGTGCAGAATGTTAGTACTGAGTTTTTGTCTTTTAAACATTTAAATTAGGAACTTGATCTTCAAATAAACAAAAATTTGTATTGTGTGAAATGCCACATTGCATTTCGCTAAATTAATGGTCAATTTTTGACTGAAGAAAAATATTTATCTAAAACAACCAACTTGATAGATGTTTCCTTACAGTATATAGGTTTTTCATCCCCTTTTGTGTACTTTATGCCAGTTGTTATGAGTTACTGCTATTGCAGAGTCATTCAGAGTTGAAAGTACATTTTATGTACATTGTAATGAATTGCATTATTTGAAGCTTAGAAAACAATGTTTCATCTCCATAAAAGACAGGAAGGATTTTGTCAGAGTGAAGAAAATTAGACTTAAATTCAGTTAATTACATGACAGAGCCTTCCTTGAAAAGTTGATATCTCCACAGCTTGTCAAGACATTCCCAGCTGGAATGGAACTCGGTCCATAGACCTTAGCACTGGGCCCTACACTTAGCCATCTCAGTCCAGTTCAGATCTTTACAACCACTTTCTCTGTAGCATAGTTGCAGTACAGTGTTCACTTTGTCATGATTGTACATCCATTTGTTTGCATGTAACAACTTGAGAGGTGATTTTTATGAAATTTGATATTGGGGAATTTCACCAAAATTTGTCAGCATATTTCAGTTTTGATTAAAATCAGACAACAATAACAGTCACTTTCCATGTAGCCCAAAATGAGTTTCTGCACACATCTTACAAGAGAATGGTCTGATCCGACATGTCAAAACCTGCCCTGATTTTCTTTCACTGCAAGAGTACACACAACAAAATCCACTGTCAAAAATTTAGCTGCTAATACGCACTGCAAGTATTTTTTGAAAATGGCTGAACATGGGCAATATTGTAGCCTGCCAGACCCTTGGAGAAATGTCAACCCCTAGCAGTGCCAGATCAGAGCAGAGCAGAGCAGAGCTGGAGCTGGAGCAGAGCAGAGCAGAGCAGGGCC
>NW_019738877.1:219836-226467 GCF_002891405.2 Cryptotermes secundus
GAACAGAAATTGTTTAGAAAAAAAGTAGATGAAAGTAAATCTTACAGTTTATACACTTCTGTAAGCCTTAAGGTTTTGAAAATAATCAAACAAAATGGGTTTTATGCTGCGTACAGGCAATAACAGATTGAACGCACCAAAACTATTATACTGCATTAACATTTCACAAGTTGTTCAAAGTGTTATTCTATAGACATGAAAATAACAGCGTTCAACATTCTCCATGTATCGTAGCATTTCCTGAACCAAGAAGTTAAAAAACATTTTCTCATGCTTACACAACTTCTTGTACTCACAACTGTCAGCTCATGTCCTTTGATCACTTCTCACTCTGATAGTGTGCTTCCATTTTTCATCATGTTAATATTTGAGGGGACCTGTGATCTTGGGGTGAGATGTTGGACTCTCATTCATAGTTCAGTCCCCCATCAGATCTGTATGGAGATCTTTCTGCTCATAGATTGAAACGTTTACACCCACGGGACTGTGAAGAATGGCAACCCCCCTCCATCATGGTGTAGAGCCCACATTGAGCCAGAGGTCCCCTCTGCTGATCATCATCCTAAAGAATCTGGCCTATGGGTGCCACCATCTCAGATGCTGCACTCCTACATTTGTAGACAGAGGCCAGAAAAGTGAACCTACATCATATCTGGAAGTATTACACAAACAAGAACATATGTTTAAAGCATGTAAAGATTGCAAAGAAAGATACTGGTGATCAGATATGTCGTATTGGGAGGAAACATATTTTTTAGTTCTTGACAAAAGAATAAGGGTTCCAGTACAATGAACTGGTTCATATTGTAAGAAAAGAGTTGAGATTGATGTATTTTTGTCATAAAATGTCTATGCCTTAACATGTCATTACTGTTAAAACTGGCCTGGTATTGATAAAGGGGTATTTAAAAACTGTCAGTGTATTTTTTATTTATTATGAAAGATAATTAAAAATTGTACATGATACATCTACAGCAAACTTACTATAATATTTTTAATTATATCATATTTTTAATTCTGCAAAGTTGTGTCATAACTTTTAAGAATGTCTATTGAAATCTGCTGTGGTGGTGCATCAAAATACATAATTAAAATTGTGTCAGAATGTATCACTAATGCTGAGACCTCAAACATATATTGGCTTTGAATATTGTCAGCTGTTTTGTTCCTCTGAAGCCCACTTCATTTTGCAATTCAGTTAGATATAAGGTACAGAGGGAAAGTCCTCTCTGACCAACTGCTGTTGGTATAAATTAACATTCATGAAGTTCCCTGCATGTAAATTGATAGTACAGAACTCCTCATTTAGAACTTAAGTAGTACAAGCACTAGCACTGTGTGTGGAAAAGAACAAACATGCATATAGACATATTGAAATGTGACTGAGAGTTGACACTTTGAGAGGGACACACCTTTATTTTCATTTCAGTGTTCCCAGTGACCACTTTACACTGGGATGACAGAAAAATTATTTATGTTAAATACTTCAGTTTGAAGAAACAAACATATATATATATATATATATTGAGGTTTTCACAGCCTCAATTTTAAATGTGTTTTATGACTTCATAATGGGAATTGTGACTGATTTTTAACTGCAGTTGGTTTTTATTTTCATACAACAGACTCATTTGCACGACTCATTGAATTATGATTATTTTTTCATAACAATTGCAGTAATAATGTAAATATATAAATCAAGTGGTTAGCTCAAAATGGTTTGTTTTTAGCAAGCAAAGTGTAAGTTTTTCATCACTTGATGGAACTATCTTTTTAATGGCTGGTATGTTTCTGTACACAGTGCAAAGAATGGATTTCAGTGTGTGGATATATTTTTTATTATTAATGTTATTCTGTGCCGGAACAACTATGTGTTAGTGGATACTGAGATTTCATTAGAAAAGAAGTGATTGTGTAAGTGACTGTTTTCAAGAAGTAGTGAAGTTTTTCAGTTTTTGCTTTAAAACATTTTCTTTTCTGAAAGAAGACTTCTCATCTTCTTCCAACAAAGAACTTGAATCACGTTAAGAGGTTGCAGTCCGGTCCAATGAAATCAGTTTTTATGTAAAACAAACGATATAATGGAAAAAGAATAGAAACACACTCAAGAAGACATTGTAACTGTTTCATTCTTACACTCAAGATTGTTCAGAGTTGGACAAGAGATGTGTTTCATGCTTTTATTTTCCCTTGCTGTCTGTGATCTTATTAGGGCAGAATGCAATGAATGTGGTATGAAGGAATTTTTTCTCCATTTTTTTTTACCATCCTTCTGCTGCAAGCGCTGTGCTAGCTTGGTAAAGTAAGAAAGTTTTGCCCCTCGTCCATTGGTTGACCACTTGGTCAAGGCAGGGCAACAGTTCCACAATAATCAATTTGTCGGTGTCCGTGTGAGTTCCAGCAATGTTGATGTGTTAGTAGAAAAGATTAATATAACTATACCCTTCTTTCTCTGATGTTAGTATAACATCGCCAGTATGCCATAGAAGGTAATCATCAGACCATGCAAATCTTAAAACCTTTTTTCCTTCAAAGTTCTTGCACTTGTGGTTATTCTCATATTGTAAATACGGTATCGTTCCGTTCCTTTTGTGAATAAGTATATAAATCTGATTATTATATAAATAAAAATATAAATATATAATCTTAGTAGTGTATATCAGGAAGATGATGTAGAAATTTTTAAAAGTCTTGTGTATGGTCCAAATCATTGGCATCAACAGAAAAATGTGACGTGTATCGGGTATTGATGCTGAGCTGTACTTAGTAGAAAACTGTATGACTTTATCATTGTAAGTTTTATAGATTCTTAGTGAACATGAGAATAGCTTTGTTTCTTGACCCTACCAATATGATTACTATGACTATAAAAATCACCTTGTTTTTACAAAGAAGAATGTGCTCAGAATTAAAATCAAGAAGGTGCAATAAAAGAAATCAACTTGTGTGCTGGAACCTATAGCGAGGATATACTGCTCATTCACAAGAAAGCAAACAAATGATGCATGATTTTAACTGAAATGTGTATATGAAAGAATTGATAATTCAAATCAGTGTTTGATATAACATGCTATTGATGGACACCAATAAACCATGGCCACTTATAACTAAGTAAGTAAAAGGGACTATCTGTAAGATATCTTCATCATCATCCTCCCATTATGTTGTATTAGTAACTATCACCTTCATTGTTTCTACAGGGTGACAGCCTTGACAATGTTATGTACATTTTAATGACAGCTTATAATGTGAGCATTTCAGATTCCAAAGAGGCTGATGGTTGCTTAAGAACTAGTAGTAATTTTTGTTTTGCTACTGTTAAACACTTAACAGTTAATAATTTAATGTTTTGAAAGCTCTGAATATATAGTGGTATGGCTGAAAGTTTCTTCCTGTATCTACCTTGCACATGGCTCATTCATAATATCAGCTTAGAAGATGACATGACTGGTACCAAGGATGAAAAGACTCTAACTAATTTGCCATAACTTGTTCTGTTAGAAAGGGTAACCTACCCAGGTGATTTAAAGTTTTTACAGTAAAAAGGAAGCATATATTTCATGAAAAGTGCCCAAGACTAAATAAGATCAATATTTTGTCAGTGTGGCAAATTACTTAGGTTACAGAAATATAGCTAACTGAAAAACATCTGCTACAAGGATTAAAAAATATTGATTCATAAGCGTATATGGGGTGTTTGCTGTGTTGCAAGTGGGCGAAGTACCTGGATTTCACTATGTACTGTGAGAATTGTGTGGGTCATTTAATGTGTATCATTCATATTGGTTGGTTACAACAGCCAGATTTAATTTATGGTTTTACATGTTTATAGAATGTAGCAAACTCTCATCTATTTAAAGATAATATTTGGAAACTATAAAAATGAATGGCAGGTTAAAAAGGTTAACACAAAAATGGAAATACATGGGAGTTAAAATGCAATGTTTCTGAAGGTAAAATAACTTTGGATGAATTTCAAGGAGTTGCATACAGAATTCTTGAACCTTTGTAGTACTGATACAAAAATCACACTGCATCCAGTATATGGAATGCATAGCTCAGGAGTATGGTTGCCAAGTATGATATAATATGTGATATTTATTAAAACCAGCATTCAGTTTCTGTTTGGGAGATAACAGATTTAAGTCCTGGTTGAAGTAATCTTAAACCTCCCCTCAGATGATATTATTTGACAAGTGATTTCAGTACATCAAACACTTTCACATTCTCATAACACATGCTAAGGTCAGTGGGTAAAGTACTGCTTGCCACAAGGTTAACTCATTGCAAGGCACAAATATTGAAGGACAGAAAGAAAAATTATTCTGCAGATATGTGATTTTGCATCTACTTGGTAGGTTGACTTTATGTTAGTTAATGGTGCTGTTTCAACATCAGAAGTTCCATAATGAATGAGATGAGAAGATGATCATGAAAGATAAGAGGAAGGATATATCAGGAGGTAATCATGCCCTTTCGAAGGCTCTCATCTGGCATTTGACTGACAAGTGACTGAATGAAACCATTTTAAAATCATGAGGTAGCTAGTTTTATAGCTTCACTTCAAAGCAGGCAACTCCCAGGTATCAACTCATCTGCTCCAAATCTCTGAAACATTTTGACACCATAAGAACATTACATGCTATCTTAAGAGGTTGAACAGTTCCGTCCAGTGTGACTAGTAAAGATGTTTCTTATTTCAATTCTTCATCCCTTACATGTTTTGGTCTTTACAGACCATCCTCAGAGGGACATCAGTACAATCGGAAGCCACTATTACAATATGTTTAATGTTAAAATATATACATATAATGTTGATAAAATACAATGAATATAAAATCTAATGTTTTAACAGTATAACAACAAAGCGCACCATGAACACCTACAGGACAACATTAAAGAATCCTCTTCTGAAGAACTACAAGGCGGCACACATTTGGCCCCCTGCAAGAGAAGAAATTTTAAATAGGACACTGTAACTGTATGTCCCTCGCCAGAATTATTTAATTAAGGGCATGACAAATTTATGCATTATTTCACACCCTGAGAGACGCTCCTCCGGCAAGATACCATCCCAACTATTGTCATCCTTAGGCTTAGGGTGTCACTATTGTCCCTAATGTCACCAGTTTGCTCCTAATGTCATAAACCCTTGAACTGACATTGTGCGAGACTGGCAAGGAGGGATCTTGGGTTCCCTGCTTGTGTGCCTTGAAGACCTAAAAAGTTTATGGGCATCTCAAAAAATACGAATGTAGGACAGATGTCAGGCTTGACCCTTGGCTTTCTCTTTTTGTTTTATTGTTTTTTTATATCCACTGGGGGACTTGTAAAGAGACGGCAGTTGTTTACAGGGAGCAGAGGTGGACAGTTGAAAAAGGGAGTTACAGGAGGGTAGCTAGCATGTGGCATGTATGGTCAGTGAGCTGGGGGCAAATTGGTATACAAAGGTTAAGTGTGATGAAGCGGCTAGCTTGGAGGAATAATATAAAGATTGATTATTGTATGAAATTTTAAATTAAGACTGCAATACACGGTGTGTTCTGGAGACCCCAGATTCATGAACCCTGAAGTGTGTTCCACTCCCATATCCGAAGCACCCATATCCATGAGATAAAGAACTCATCTCGAGTAATAGTCGTGACAGATGTACGTCGGCGGGCGGCTACAACACGAACCAACTTGGTTTACAGTTTCCAACAAAAATCTTAACAAACCAATTGTAAATATTTTAACATATTAAGACAGTTGCTGCAGTTGTTAAAACATTAGATTTTATCAACATTATATGTGTATTATATTATCTTTAAGCATCCTGTTGCACTCTACACTTGTGTATGTATAATATAAACACTGTCGTAAATGCAGCAGTTTATTGTAGTTCTTTGTCTTTCTTCTTTTACACTACATGTTTCAGCTGTAACTGGCCGCCATCAGGTGTATTTCACTTACGTAGCTGTCAAACTGCATGTAAATTAAAATATAAGAACACCAGCTTTCTCAATTGTCATTGCTGCATTTCAATTGGTCCCAATATACCAGAATCCCCTTCTGATTTTGTTAGTTATGTTTAAAATCTCTGTTAATATACACTCGTCGATTTGATTTAGAATTTTTTTTTTAATCTACAATTTAAAATTTCTAAAATTTAAATCACAGGGATACCTGCTCTATGTCTACATGTGCTGCAGCGGCTACTTCTTGCTTTCAGCACCGTTCACGTATTTTCTGTAATACACAAATATTTGTGTTACTATCTTATGTTCTTATGTTATTCCTATATGTTTTATACTGTTATGTGTACTTACTCTGTGCAGGTTCCCTGTGTGCGTGCTGCTGTTTATCTTTAATACGTTTGCTGTCTGGTGTGTTGTGTGCCGTGTTTTATGTTGTTGAGTGTAGGAGGGGAATGGGTAGTGGGGAGGGGGGGTACCGTTAGTCGGTATAGATCTCGTGTATTGTTTGAAATATGGGATTGTGTGTTTCTATGTATGTGTCATTAATCTGTAGGCCCTTCTTACTTATTTTATATATATGGTATTTCTCCAGTGTATTCAAATGTCTACCCTTCTTTCCCATTGTTACAACTTCCATTATGTCTGTTATTGTTCCGTATGAATGTCCCGTATTT
>NW_019738877.1:226838-255034 GCF_002891405.2 Cryptotermes secundus
AGAATGCAGAAGAATGGATACCATCACATCAATTTGGTTTTAGAGAAAACCACTCCACTGTACAGCAGATACATAGAATAACACACAAAATACACCAAGCAATAAAAAATAAAGAATACTGCACATCAGTCTTCCTCGATGCAAGTCAAGCCTTTGATAAGGTATGGTATCCAGGACTACTGTACAGAATCAAAAAATATCTGCCCATCACTTATTTCCACTTACTAAATTCCTATATAAATGGCAGAGAGTTCAGAACGAGAATCAATGATAGTATATCTAACAATTTTGCAATAAAATCAGGTGTACCACAAGGCAATGTCTTAGGACCACTACTTTATTTACTGTATACAGCAGACCTACTAGCTGATACCAACACAACAATGGGCATACTTGCGGATGATACCGTGATCCTCTCAGCCAACACAGATCCAGCAATAGCTACCTTCACTTTGCAAAATCATCTAAATCAAATACAAGAGTGGACAAATACATGGAAAATAAAATTCAATGAAACCAAATGAGTGCAAGTAAACTTCAGTCTAAGAAGAGAACAATGTCCTGCAGTTTTCTTTAGTAACATACAAATACCTGAATCACCCAGCACAAAATACTTAGGTATTCATCTAGACAACCATCTAACCTGGAAGGAACACATTACTAAAAAATGCAAACAGACTGATTTAAAAATCAAGGATATGCATTGGTTAATTGGAAGAAATTCCCAGCTCTCATTAGACAACAAAATCTTACTTTACAAAATAATAATAAAACCAATTTGGGTATATGGAGTGGAAATATAGGGATGTGCTAGCATAATCCAAAGATGTCGGTCAAAGATACTACGTATGATTACTAATGCCCCATCGTATGTTTCAAATATAACACTCCATGAAGACCTGAAAGTGCCTCTAGTAATGGAAGTCATAATAAGGAAAAGCACAAGATACCTCAACAAAATAGGACATGAGAACGTACTAATTAACCATTACTGGAACCACACAATGGACAAAGACTAAAAAGGAATTGGCCAGCTGACCTCAGAGAGGGTTAACGAGCACTTATCGCTGGATAAGCCCTCTCCACATCATGGGTAATACTACAGCTAATTATCTTATAGAATCAAATGTAATATTGTAATAGTGGCTTCCGATTGTATTGATGTCCCTCTGAGAATGGTCTGTAAAGACTGAAACATGTAAGGGATGAAGGATTGAAATAAGAAAAATCTTTACTAGTCACACTGGACAGAACTGTTTAACCTCTTAAGATATTGTTAGTTTGACGGACCAGAATTAAACAAATCAAAATTACATGCTAGTTTGAAAATATTCTGTTTGTAAATGTTTTTGTAGCACAGTGTTCTCATGTTATACCATATAAATTAAGTTGATGTTCAATTTTATATTTCATGCCCATAATTGAATGTTGACCCCACTTATTTTAGAACTGTGTGAAAATGAAATTTGCTATACAGCTCCACTTATGTATACATATTCTGGTCTGCTGTTGTTTTAGCACTTTCAGACATTCAAGATTAAAGAATCATATATATATATATATATCATTGGTACAGAGTCTCAAGTGGTTAGTCACTGCCTTCCCACCTTGGTGGCCTGAGTTCAATCCCGGGGCTGGTCAAGTGGGATCTGTGGTGGACAAAGTGGCACTAGGGCAGGTTTTCTCTGAGTACTTCGGTTTCCCCTGCCAATCTTCATTCCACCAATTGCTCCACAATCACCCTCACCTATCATCTGTGGCTGGTACAGTAGGCTAGAAGTGGCTGCAGTACAAGGGACTTAGTCCCACCCCACTAGCAATAAAAAAATGGGTACAGAGTCATGTCCCAAATGCAAAAACATGTGCATATGTGGATGATGATGAATATTAGGAATACCATCTTCTCAGATGTGGCACAATGTAGTCAAGTTAAAATTCATCAGCATTGTGGGTGAACATAAAAAAGAAAGTAAAACTGTCCCTGTAACAGGCTGTGAAGGCCCATAGGGTTGTGAGACGTTGAGGGTCCCACATTATCTAGACAATTGGCTCAAAGATGGCGGAAAGGTTTTCAGTCTTACACGCCAGCCGCGCTTTACTCCCCAGGAAAATTATTTAATAACATCTTCTCAGATGTGGCACCATGTAGTTGAGTTGAAATTCATCAGCTTTATGGGTGAATATAATGCCTCCTAATGCCCTGGGGTCGGCTCAGCCTCTAGTAGAAATGAGTACCAGGAATCTTTTTGGGGTGTAAAGGGTGGCCAGCGCGTAAGGCTGACAACCTTACCGCCATTTGTGAGCCGATTGTCTGGATAATGTGGAACCCTCAACGTCTCAGAACCCTATGGGCCTTCACAGCATGTTACAGGGATAGGTTTACCTTTTATTTTTTATTATTGTTATTATTTATTTATTTTTTTTTTTACCTTTTACTATAGTCATCACTGTGAGACCTCATATCTAACATAATGAGTATTAGGAAGCTCTAGTTCTTCTGTATACAGAACAGCAAACTGACAATTCTTCTTCATTCAGATATTCTTTATACATACATAAAAATAATTCCTTATGGACTGTAACATATCAATCCCATCTTTCAACTTCTTAACCATTAACAACAATTTATGTTGGAATGTGACATAAGAGGCCCATTCTATGCCATATTTTTAGACACACATATAAATTTAAACAAATTCCTTCAGGGTTTAATGAAACTTTCACTATAGCTTGTCAAGTGTAGATTAAAGTTATCTCCAAGAAAAATTCTAGAACTAAACTAGATAATAATGTTTAAAGTGTGATGGATTTCCCATTATTTAGCCTCACAAAATGAAAAGTTATCCAGAAACACCAGCTAATTCATGAACAACTTGCGAACAAAGAACACACCATTCCCCTTTAATTTAGTGAATATTGAATAACCAGCCCAGATTAATCAACTCGCAGATCCAAGATTATGAATCTTTAGGGAAAGCTGCAAAAATTCTGCATTTTCTAGGTAAACTTGCTGCATAGCCCACTCTACATATTAAATAGACGGAATATCACACCTGTCTAAGCAGTGACTACAGCTGTGTGGCTGAAAGATGAATACAATAAGGCCTGCCAATGAGATGACGTTAGTACTATAATATTTCATCCTTTATGCTGTAGTTTGTATTTCATGAATGTGTGTTCTTCAGCAAAACACTGACTAACCTCTTTCTATCTTCTGAGAGGCACACTGATTGCCTGTCATATGAAGCATCATTCTGTTCATTCAGTTTCATTTATATCATTAAGTTATGCTTGTTTTCTCCTTATTTCGTTGTAATAACTTTCACATAATATTGATTCACTCAGACTAATCAGCATTTGTTCCATATTATTACATTCTGTGACTGCATATCTCTTATTCCATAATGTCTGTAATTTTTACTCCTAATGCTAGTATACTTCAACAGACCTTCCTGCAGCAAGTAATGCATATTTAATGCCTCTCATATAAATAAATATTANATGAATAATTATCCTTTTGTTCCCTTTCACTGATGATTCAAGGACAATATGTTACACTGTTTTCTTTGGTCCATGTGAAGTATTTAAGTAATTCAACTTCATTCATTCTAATATATGTACTTATCCATATGCCTACCTGCAAAGTATGAAGGTGATCTAAGTGAAACCAGAGTGTACATGTTATTTTAATAGCAGATCTGTTAATGTACTATCTGTCGTCCAACATGGTGTTAAAACTGGTCACAGGAGAGAGAAAGAGAGCTATTTTACAAGAGGGTAGAGAATCTGTATCAAAAGAGTGGACTGATGAGAGACAGAAACTGTCATAGGCAAACTTCTCCTGTCTGCTGTGTTTTAAGTAAAGTCCCTGCACTTAATTACCACGCTATGAAGAAATAGAATTAGAGCTCCACCATTCATGACTTCGGCACTAGATGGAGGTTAGTGGTCTGATTCACGCCCTGGCCGCTTTACCTGCAGGCAAAGAGCCCTAGTACCCATTAGATAGGAGGCTGGATAGGCTCAGAAACAGTCTGGGCACTGGAGAAGAGAAAAATCTCTTGCCCCTGCCAGGAATCAAACTTAGCTCCATAACTTGTCACTACACTGACACCCAAACTCAGTGTTACAAAAATTAATCATCTGTGATAAAATATTTGGAGGTTCTCTTAATCAAATGGAAGGAACCTAAACACAGTACCAATAATTCATTAAATGCACACTTTATAAATATCTCTTTTAGGTTTTTTTTCTTCTTATCAGACCTTTGCCACTTGATTTAACTTCAATATGATCCTATGCATTTGAATTTATAAAATAATGTTGGAAACACTGTTTGATTTCACAGTGATTATAGTGAAGTGTGGTATTCAAAGTTGAAAGCAAAAAGCAGGCAACTAACTCTTAGGTGTATATGTACGTAGGGAAATCAAGAATTATCCGCACTCTTGTTTTTTCAATTTATATACACAAAAGTAGGGGTTGAACAAGTACATAATTTTTCTACATAGTCTCCTTCCTTTTTGATGCACTTGATCCAGTGGTCCACAAGCTTGCATATTCCCTCTAAGAAGAAGGTTTCCGATTGGTCGCGCAACCATTTATTTACCGGTTTCCGCACTTCTATGTCTGTAGAAAATCGACCTCATAAAGCATCTTTGAACAGTCCAAAGGGATGTAAGATTTGAGGTTTTCACGGCGGTGACTATGAAGAAAGCAGTCTTCTGGGATTTGGCACCGTGTACATGTGGTGTTAACCGACATTTCGGAGGAACGTATCGCCTCCATCTTCAGGGTAGAAGGAAAAATATAAGAAATCCTCAGGTGAAGAGACCATGAGAACCGGTACAAGCAGACTGGTGTTGGAAATATACACAGCTATGTGAGAGCAATGAAGGAAGGGGGGAAGGGCAAGTCTACATGTGAAATCAGTGGAGTGGGAGGGGGAGGGAAAGGAGCTGGGACAAAAGCAGGGTTTTGTGTTGGGGGAGAGAAAGGCAAGGTTAAAGGATGGGCACTAACCCTTAAGCTGGGGGGGTGGGGGTTATGTTAGTCGGTCATGGCCTGTGTAGCCTTCTGGATCTGACGTCATATCCCAGGGGGGTTTTTTAAGAGAACAGATGAGAGGCTTCCATGACTTGCTGAGACAAAACCCCCCATCTCTGATCACATTTTTGGGATGGAGTTCAATCTCAATGGCTTCCCTAATAATGCGATCCATATAGCGGATCTTGGTGGCGAGGATGGAGGTATTCAGCTTCAGAAAACCTCCATCCTCGCCACCATGACCCGCTATATGGATCGCATCATTAGGGAAGCCATTGAGACTGAACTCCATCCTGAAAATGTCATTCTTTGATGACTGTTTCAAACTGTCAAGTTAAGCTACACTGCCATTTTGTAGGGATACAATTTCAAATCACTTTTCAATATTCGCTACTCTGATCGTCTGGATATCCCTAATTGTGCTGAAGCCTTCCTTGTTGATTTACTGGGACTTCTTTGAAAAACCACTCCAACAGTGTCATTGTTCTCCAGAGAACACACATTTGAAGGCCGGCAACGTTTCCTCTCCAACACTGAACCACTATTATTAAACTGGTTATAAAGTCTCTGAATTGTTTTGAATGAAGGCTCCCATCGCATTTGAAAATAGACATGAAACCGCCTCTGTGCTTTTGTGTGACCGAACTTCTTGGGTAAATAACAGCATTGTTTTTATAAGAGTTTCTCTCTAACAGGAGTGAATCTGCCATGGGAAAAATTTTTATTGTAGAAAAAATTATTGTAAATACGAAAAAGGACTATAGGACTAGGCAATGCCCATCCAGCCTTCTGTAGCACATTCTTATAAATATCTCATTCTATAATAGCAGTCGCCCTGCAAGTCTTAATATAGATCTTAACTTAAATCTGAGAGTAGGCTGCGCCATAGCTCAAGCAGTTAGTTGCTGGCTTCCCACCGCGGCGGCCCGGGTTCGATCCCAGGTCTGGTCAAGTGGGATTTGGGGTGGACAAAGTGGTGCTGGGGCAGGTTTTCTCAGAGTACTTCAGTTTCCCCTGCAAATCTTCATTCCACCAATTGCTCCACAATCACCCTCACCTATCATCTGGGGCTTGTACAATAGGCCAGAAGTGGCTGCAGTACAAGTGGCTTAGTCCCACCCCACTAGCAATAAAAAAATTAATCTGAGAGTATATTGTTAATAATCAGTACAATTACCTTTATATTTCTTACATATCTATTTGATATAGGAATGTTGTTTATGAAGTAACAGACGCCTTGGAGAAATCTTTTTCCTTCTAGCCTTAAGAGCTCTATAGTTGACTCTGGGTATTCTTTTTTGCTATTCTCAGACAGAATGTCCATCATTATTGCCCTTTGGTCCTCGTACCGTTTACAGTCCCAAAAGATATGTTCCTCCGTTTGCAGCCCATGACCACATTCGCATTCGGCTGTGGACACAATGTTAATTAAATCTGTTTAAGCTTGCTTTAAGACTGGTGTGGCCTGCTCTCATACGGTCTGACATGAAGGCATGGCGGGTCATTTTTATCTCGCGGAAACACAAGAGACCAACCATTCTTATAGTACCTTTGAAGAAGCTTCCTCCTGTCCTGTTTGGTGTTTTGACAAAAACTGTGAAGTTCTTCCTTGCGCTTCTTTTCCCACTGCGTTTTAAGATCTGCAACTTGTAATAGTAATTGACCATCTCTGTCTTCTTTGATTGCTTACTTTGCCTCGAAGTCGGCCCTCTCATTAACTTGAACTCCGCAGGACCCCAGGATCCAGTAAAACTGGAATTTTTTTCCTCGTGATTCCAGAGTGTTTTATCTTTAGGCATGTGTGTAATGTGGGATGTACTGCTCATTGTAGATACTAATGCCTTTTAACACATCTGCCGAGTCCGAGAAAACCATGAAGTTTCTCTCCGAGTCTATATTTTCAATGATTTCTAGTGTTTCGGCAATTGCTAGTGCTTCCGCCGTGAATGTGGACGCTATCTTATATCCTAAATGTCATGCTACGACCATCTATTATATCTATCGATGCGACTCCTACGAATGGTTTGTACTCCATTTTTAAGCCGTCTGTAACGAGTTTGATGGTTCTCATTCTTTCTTGAAAAATCTTTTTGAATTCCTCGATATCTTCTCCTGCTACCTGCCATAAAGTCGGAAAACATGCAGAACTACTTCCATCTGTACGCATTCTCTGAAAATTAAATAGTGTGGAAACTAGATAGTCGGAAACCAATCACACTACACCTATCGCAATGTATCGAATCGCATTTGTTTGAACCAATCAAAATACATTTGTCGCAACTTATCGAATCGCATACGTGTGAACCAATCACAGAAAGCTGAACTTCCGTTGCTTGGTAATCTATATCAGCAGGTGGAGGAAGGATATCCAACAATAGGTTATTAATGTGTAGAAGTGTTGTCTGTGTGGCAGTGCTTTAATATACCTAATATACAAGCTCTGATACATTAACTTGTATGTAAATCATGGTTGACACACAAACGTTCTCACGCTCAGAATTAATTGGTTTGATAATTAGACTTGCACTTCTGAGTGGTGTCACGTTTTTTAGCGTGAGGTGGATGATTACTCAGTTAGATCCTACCCACAAGCAAAAAAAGGCAGCTAAAAGGAAGGTGGGTTATATATTTGTCAAGCCTTGGGTTTATGAAGTGGAATTATCTTGGAAAATATTTACATAACCTAAGACGGTTAAAATGCACAAGTTTTTGCACATGCGTTCGTTATATCTCATACGAAGCTCCACAATTTAGCTGCATCTCATAAAGATTTACTGCAATAGATTTATAATAATGAGACAACTTGGTTCACTTGTCGGTACTTTCAATAGCTTAGATCAAGTAGTGACAAATAATCGGATATTAAGGTAAAGGTAAAGCTATCCCGGTTACAGGCCGTGAAGGCCAATAGGGTTGTGAGACGTCAAGGCTCCCAAATTTTGTGTAGACAGTCGGCTCACAGATGGTGATAAGGTTGTCAGCCTTACACGCCAGCCGCCCTTTACCCCCCTGGAAGATTCCTGGTACTCATTTCTGTTAGAGGCTGAGGCTGGGCCATAGTGTCGCTGGAAGGATTAAGTAAATTGAAATAATCGAACTCATTGGGACTCAAACCATCAATCTTCTGGCTTGTAGCATAGTGCGTCAACCAACTACGCTACTGCGTGCTGGAAGCTGGTGGAAGGAAGTGATCGTAGCCTGATTAGAGGTACTAACCCCCATTTGTCTGGTGGGTCTGAGGATGACAAGAAACATGAATCAGGATAGCAAGTCTCTGGGTTGACATTTTGACCCTAGTCACCTGCAAAATGGAGCAACTCCAGCATTTAAAAGTAATGGCATGTGGCCTATTTGATGACGGTAGTCAGGATCTTACCACTAGAAGAACTAGTGGTCTGCTTCACATTCAGATGATTTCATTTCCAGAAAACTCCCAGTACCTACTGAATAGGAAAGTAGGTGGGCCATTCAAAATTGTTAGTATTGTACAAGAAATAAAGCATATGAGAAGTATAGGTGAACTGTGAGAGAACTTGAAGATGTTTCACATTGTGAATTGTTGAAAATATCCTTTATGTATGTAATGCATTAAGTTTGCTATAAGTATTGTCACATGCATTATCCAAGTTACATTGTAATTTATAGAAATACATAATTTTACCAGGTTACACGTGGCTAGGGACAACAGCTATGAAAGTTTGTAATATCTAATATCTTCTGTAGAGAGCAGAATAAATTGTACACAAATGTTTCAGTTCTTGAACAATAAGTATTTCATTTCACTTCCCTTGTTTGAGTATGCAAAACAGCAGGAAATATTTTGTGTCAGTGTCAGGTTACAAATTAATAACTATTCTGTGACCAGGATGAAGTTTGTATATATCAATTTAATGAATTGTCAGAACTATAAGATTGCCTTGTTATTCCTTGATATAATTGTTTATTTGTTTTTTGAGCTCTCAGTATCTCAGACTGTATAGCAACACATTTGGGTGGTGCATGGTTCAAATCTTGGCCAGGATACTAGCAGTCATTACTGAGCTTTTTCATTGTTTTCCCCAGTGTCTTGCAGGCAACTGGCAAGATAATTCCTTGATTAATGCATGACCAGTTCCTTTCAAATCCTTTTCAGTTAATCATCATTCATCTGCCACCCTGCCTTCTGAGTCTGTATAGTCTTTGTACTGAAAATGTCTTTCAGCAATCTACAATAAAAGAAAAAGAAGAGGGCGGTCATGGCTTACTTAGAGGTACTGTCCTGGCACTGGAAGGACTGAAGTTTCAACCCAGGACATCCTGAATATGAATGCTAGCCACAAGTCTTTGACATTCATTGTTTATGTGATGGTGCTTTGGCCCTTGTTATACATCTGATTGAGAAAAATAATGATGAGGTTGTGGTACAAAGTGATCCTTGTCATATTCTGGGAGTGGGTGGTAGGAACTACACACACACACACACAGGGAGGGAAGGAAGGAAGGAGAGAGAGAGAAGATTTAGGAAATCAAAATAGTGGTGGCGACAGCAGCAGCAGATGGCTAAGGAGCAGGTTAAGATATTATGCTATCCACTCTGCAGTGCCATTAACCTATTTTGTAGTTGTGTATACAAAATGAAGAGAGAATGAAATAACTTCAGTGAAAGAAATAGAGCAAAGAACAATAATATTGTGATGTGTTTAGTTTAGTTTGTGGCCAGTTTTTTGGATAATTATTAGAACTGCAAACTATACATAACAAGGTTTTGCTGCACGAAATGTAATGTCCTAAAATTTGCTGTGAGGGACTGAGGAAAACCAAGAAAGGCTTGTCATGGTTGCTGGCTGTCCACCACAGATCTTAAACAAACACCTCTGTCAAAGCAGGAATGCTAACTAGTCCACCACAATGTATGATATTTCACATCTGTACCTATGATATTTGATAATGGGGGAGGTGGGGGGACTTCATGATAGACAAGACTGAAATCTGTCAGAATGTGCTTCTGTTCTCTAGATTAACAGTAACAAAAAGGAAACTATTTTTAGTTGTAAGATAGCACAAAGTTGAATACAATATTTCCATGTAATATTGCTTGTGACATCACTTGATATGCACTGTAATTTCAGCAATGTAAGAAAGATGGAAATACTTCCTTTTCTTAGCTCATTGTGGGGATGATAGGCAGAGCAAATTATTAACAGTGAACGTGTTATTAATGTACAGAAACATTGTCCATTGTTTCAGGCAGATGAGAAGTTAAGACGGCTTGGAATTGGTTCTAAGAATTATAATGTAGAGGTTTGTATTATTAGTGTATTTATATAAATGTTGAAGGTTTCACAGCAGTAGCTGTTCATATTCTGATCTTCTGGGTTGTATCATCATGTATTCTTGTAGGCACATGCCGACATTTCAGAAGAACAAGTTGCATCCATCTTTAAGTTTGAAGTCCTGCAGTCCTAAAGATTATCAGCTTGTCCCTCCAGAATGCAGGATCAGCATGCAGGACTAAATGGTGTCACAACCATAAGATCAGAATTTGAACTTTTATACTTTTACATGTACAGTCTTAAGAAACTGTGTGACATTTAATTGTCATTTGATTGTGCTGAACTGCATAAGTTTCTCTGGTTTATTTAATTTTTAGAAATATTGTGGTTTATGTTTATATTGTATTTGTAATAAGTATATGATGGACATTAATGTGTTGTAGTTAACAGAATATGAGATGATGATCGCTGGCCATTTGGTAGATCCAACTGCAATACCTGTATCATGGGCAGATATTGCTGGCCTCGAAGATGTTATTGAGGAGTTGAGGGAGACGGTTATCTTACCAATTCAGAAGAAGGAATTATTTGCTGATTCACAACTCACCCAGCCACCGAAGGGTATTGTTGTTATTGTTGTTGTTCAGAAATATGCCTATAAAACCATGTCTTGTAAGTGAGATTTCAGGTACTCATAGCAGTACCTTTGAAGACTGCTGTTTCCTAGGATATGATGTCATGTAGTCTGGTAAATCATTACCAGGGCCCAGATTTCAATGACGTGTTAACTTTTTTTCTTGTTTCCTATTCAGTGCCTGTAAATATATAAATCCTGGGGATGAGCTTCTGGTTGCAGAAATTTAACTTTTATAGGCCATTTTTGCCATTTTTTCGGTTTTGGAATATTTTTTTTGGTAAATTTTAGGACTTTTAAGGGTATTATTTTGTCATTTTAGCCATTTTAGGGAATTTTTCTTCATATGTTTTCAGAACTGTGAATACTATGCAAGTAAAGTGTTCGTTCTCTTTCTCCTGCCTCTACAAAGGCAGCCTGCAGCTGCACCACAAATACCTTGTTGCTGTCTGGTTCAGGGTAGGGTGTGGGATTACTCTGAACTTGAATTTATATGGGCGCCAGTGGACTTGGGTGAAATCCACGAATTTAGAATGGGGAAACAAAGGTGGGGGATATGGATAGGTGGGCATTGGGGGTTCCGTCTGCTCAGACGGTAGGACGAGATTCTGTCTCAGGGTGACTTCTAGGCCTTGCTCACACAAGGAGATAGAGAACACTTAAAACTGACACTTCCCCAGCACTGTTGCTCTTTATTATAGACGTGAACTAGAATTACATATTACAAGGCTGTAGCCCTTTGAATCTGTGTACTGGACTCGGCCAACACCGATTTAACTTCCGGGTGGTCACTCCTGTTACTCACTTTAAATGACTGACTCCAGTTACTCCCTTCTGCGACTCACTCCTGTTATTCACTTGTTGCGACTGACACAAGTTACTCACTTTAGAAGACTCACTCCTGTTACTACCTTTTGACGACTCACTCCTGTTACTCACTTTAGACGACTCACTCCTGTTACTCTCTTTTGATGACTGACTCCTGTTATTCCCTTTTTGCGACTGACTCCAGTTACTCACTTTAAATGACTGACTGCTCTGGAGAGGCAGAAGTCCTGATGGAAAGCAGGAACGTCCTGTTTCCTCTCCTCTGAAATTTTGCTGATTGGCTGAACCTAAAATTTGGGTGTTTCTCTCATTTACATTCCGCCAATCCCTAACAAGATCCATGTAAATTTGGGCCTAAGTATGAGATGGTCCTTCTGACAGCTGTCAAATAAATTAAGGTACACTAACGATCGCTCAGTACACCCCTCCGAAAATTATTGCAACTCGTATCTGTCAAGTCTCAAATTTTCAAAGACTCGCACCGCCGAAGTTAAGCATTGAAATTCCCAGAAAACACAGCAGGATACTTCCTGCTCCGTTCTGGGTTTTCAAGTGACCTGCAGCTTGCTTGTCCCTCAGAAAGACGAGATGTCATCCTTGGCATCTGCTAGTGCCGGGGGCAGTTGTATCATCTTGTGTTAACAGTAATACAGTTCATTTACATGTAGTACATTGTAATTAAGAATGTAAATCAACAGCATTGCTGAGGTTCCTGCATGGTGCGGTTACAGGTATGACAGTGGTCACTCACACTGTGGCCCTTTCTAAGTTCTGTGCAAAGGAATTGCTTAGTTACAAATCCGTAGGTAAGTGAATAAGTAAGTTACAAATGGATGTAGAACATGAACAAATAAAGGTAGTGATTTGAAAAATGCTTTTATTTCTCAACATAATCTCCCTGTATATTGAGGCACTTGTCCCATCATTTCACAAGTCCCTGAAAACCAACAGCATAAAATTCTTTGGGTTGCTATCGGAACCAGGCGGTGTCTTTCTTTTCTACAGCTTCATCATCGGGAAAATGTGCAGCTGAAAGAAGATGTTTAAGAGGGCCGAACAAATGGAAGTCGCATGACGGGTTAGGTTTTCACAAAGTCTGTGCATGATGGGTGCAAAGAATGCAAAGAATGAGTCTGGCATTACAGCATCTCAATCGCTACCACGATGAAGGACACAACATGCTAACCCGAATTGCCACAGGTGATGAGTCTTGCTCCAAGTGACTTCCATTTGTTTGGCCCTTTTAAACATCATCTTTCAGCTGAACATTTTCCTGATGATGAAGCTGTAGAAAAGGAAGTCGCCACCTGGTTCCGACAGCAGTCCAAAGAATTTTATGCTGCTGGTTTTCAGGTGCTTGTGAAACGATGGGACCAATGCCTCAGTGTACAGGGAGATTATGTTGAGAAATAAAAGCATATTTCAAATCAGTACTCGCATTTGTTTAAGTTCAATATCCATTTGTAACTTACTTATTGACTTACCCTTGTATTTGTAGTTGTAATCCCTCGCTTCTTATGACATATTGTTGCTCAATAAAACTCCGTAGTTTCTCGCCCTTGACCATACAGACAAAGATACAGTTGATGAAAGGTTCTCAGTGTGAAAAGTTAAGTTCTGTGTTGCACTAGACTGATTCATTTTATCATGATGCCTAAGCAAAGCCATCTAAATCATTTCATTTAAAGCAGATTGTAGCTGAATTTGGAGATGATATATTTTCAACTGATGGTAACATTTTATACTGTAAGATGTGTGACACAAAATTAGTGCCAGAAAATGTTTCATGGTACAACAACATAATATCGGCCACAACAAGCAAATTTTGAACAAAAAGAAATCTGTACAAATATTACTGCAACAGTGTTCATCTGAAGGTGGAAATAAGTCATCGAATTTTTTTCACAGATCTGCGTGATGCTCTTGTGTCCGCAAACGTTCCATTTTGGGCTCTGAAGAATGAAAAACTGAAAGACTTTCTGGAAGTGAATTGTGGTCATTCTATCCCATATGAATCCACCCTCAGGAAAAACTACCTCTCCAAGTGCTATAACAATATCCTGGAAATGATTAGGAATAAAGTGCATGGGAAGAAGATTTTCATTTCTATTTAGGAGACCTGCAATACGGAGGCTCACTACGTGGCAAACATCATCATTGGAACCTTGGAAATTGATGGATCAGTTGAAGTGTCTCTGCTTACGAGTGAGGTGCTAGAATCCATTAATCTTTCCAAGTTTGTAAACTCTTTGACAGGTCGATGTTTCTACTGTGGCTAGAGGGTATATGACTGAACGTCGTCTTGCTTTTTTTGACCAATGCGACCCCATATATTTTAAAAGCAGGCAAGTCAATAAAGTCGTTTTGTACGAAATTGGTGCATGTTACTTGCCTAGCATATGCAATGCATAGAGTGACAGGAAGTGAAATCAAGATTTTTCTCAAGTGGATGCTATCGTGTTGTAGACGAAGATTTTCGTCAAGGCTCCAGCTTGTAAAATGCAGTTTAAGTCTGTGGCTCCTGGTGTTCCACTGCCCCCGGAACCCATCATCACAAAGTGGGAAATGTGGATTGATGCTACAATTTACTATTGTGATTATTTTCGGGTAGTGAAAACCATTGTAGATTCAATGAAGACGGAGGATGCGAGGGCTATTGAAGCTGCTCAGGAACAGTTCTCATGCAGCGAAATGGAAGGACAGCTGGCCTCCATAAAGGCAAATTTCAGTTCCTTGATGGAAGGACTCAAATGCTTGTAGGAGAAAGGAGCAATGCTAGAAGATTAGCTTGCTCTAGTGTAAAAAAATAGTCAGTGATTTGAAGAAAGTTTCGGGGGACATTGGTAAAATGGTGTCAAGAAAAATGAAAAATGTTCTAGTTAAAAACTCAGGTTATGAACATTATGCATCATTTCTTGAATTCTGACAGTAGAGTCCTTCAGCACTTTCAGTATTGAAGAAGATCTTACTGGTAGTGATTTGATATACTTCAAGTATGCTCCCATTGTGTCTGCAGGTGTGGAAAGGAGAATCTCCGCATGTTGACCATCATCTATTGCACCTCTGAATGAGATGGCACTTAAATATTGGAATATATACCGTATATATACATTTGATAAGAGTTCCAACACAGTAGAAAGAATCGTATTAAAACATTTAGCTTCAAATTCAATCGTATATTGCTTAATTTTCAACATAAAAATGAGGACAAACTTAAAAGAGTAACATTGAGTTCACAATGTTAATAAAGATTAAAAATACATTTTAAAACAGTGAGTAGATTTTCCATGGCATGATACATTTCTAGGTCGTTTTTAACTTATAGATAATTTTTCTGAATTTTTTGGTCATTTTATAAGTCATTTTTCTGGATTTTTTTGGTCATTTGTAGAACATTTTTAGGTCATAAAAATTCGGGCCCTGATCTTTAGCAACATATCAGAGGAATGTACTGCATCTGTGTTCAGGGTAAAAAAGCAGCATATGCCTCCACAACATCAGAAACAATCTGGATTCTAAAGGGTTCTGGTGATGGTGGATAACACACAGAATTACTGGGTTTTTGGACTTTTTCCATCTGGAATTCTGGAAAATAGAAAACACTGTGTTTTGGAAACTGGATCTATTTTTGTCTTCAGGCGAGGAAGGAAGGCACATACTCAGTTGGGCCCCTTAGAAAGAGCTAATCTCTGTCAGTGATTGATCAGTCCAGTGACTGAGATTAGCTCTTTCAAAGGGGCCCAACCGAGTAAGTGTCATCCTTCCTCGCCTGAAGATGGAAACAGATCCAGTTTCCCAAATGTCGTGTTTTCTATTTCCCAGAATTCTGGACGAGGGAAGAAGTCCAAACACCCAGTAATTCTGTGCAGTAATAATGTACTTGACTACCCAGCATCACATCCCAGGAGACAATAATATTCAACCACCACCTGTGAAGTTTTACAAATAAGCTGTGACTAATTTTGGTTTATATTAATGATGGTTATATATTTACATTGTAGAATTTAAATTTGTGATAAATGAGAAGCTGTATGTCATTGTCAAAAATAACTTTGTTTCATTTGAACTAATTGCCATGTAATTCTTAATTTTCACTTCTGCTTTAATTTGTTTATTAACCCGTTGCCGTGGTTCGTCGTGTATGTTTCGTCAGNCATATGTTTATTAACAAGATTTCTCAGTGGATATGCAATTCATAATCTGCTAACATAAATATATTCCACATACAGGTACATTTAATAAATGTTCTTCCTCACCAATAATTCCAGTCACGGTTGTAATGCCCTAGCGGCGCAGGGGGGGGAATNGTTTGGGGCATAACAACGGTGAGTTATGTTTGCTTGATGTAACTAATTTTCAGCAAAAAAAAAGTCAGTATACCTTCTCTGTTTCAGTATATTTGATGGTTGAGCTGTTTTGTAACTAATTAAGAACATTCTGTATTAATGTGGCATATTTTTGTTGCAAAATGTATGATGCCAGAGGTAAAGAATTTGTCTGTTTGGTAGGTGTTCTACTGCATGGACCTCCAGGTTGTGGGAAAACTATGATAGCCAAAGCGACAGCTAGCGAAGCACGTACACGATTTATTAACCTAGATGTATCCATCCTCACTGACAAATGGTACGGAGAAAGTCAAAAATTGGCAGCTGCTGTTTTCACACTTGCCGTGAAGTTGCAGCCATGCATTATCTTTATTGATGAGATAGGTAAGTTAATATATGTTTATAAGGAATGTCTTTAATATTTTCTGGTTGGAGGGACCATAACAGAATCTCATCATATGAAAGCATTTATAGTGACATTGAGTACATAAAAGTTAAAGGACGGGCACTGCAGTATAGTGTATAGTGTTTCTGACATGTGACATTCTGAGTATTATGCATATTACAGTAATCAAGAAAATCAGTTTTCATGTTTAATGTGTTTTGCAGATTCGTTCTTGAGAAATCGGAACTCACATGATCATGAGGCAACAGCCATGATGAAGGCACAGTTTATGTCATTGTGGGATGGCCTTATCACTGATCCTAACTGTACAGTCATTGTGATGGGAGCTACAAACAGACCTCAGGACCTTGACAGAGCAATTCTTCGGAGGATGCCAGCTACTTTTCACGTAGGTTTGCCGGTGAGTGTCTTTTGAATAGCAAATTTTGGATAAACTAAAGATTGTAATGTGTGTATGATCAGATTACCAAATCTACAAACTCTACAATGAGGCCGTGCCATAGCTCAAGCGGTTAGTCACTGGCTTCCTGCTGTGGCGGCCCGGGTTCAATCCCGGGTCTGGTCAACTGGCATTTGTGGTGGACAAAGTGGCACTGGGGTAGTTCTTCTCCAAGTACTTTGGTTTCCCCTGCCAATTCCAAATTCTCCATCATCATAATCACCCGGGGCAGCTACAGTAGGCCAATCAGTGGCTGCCGTGCCAAGTGTACCCAGTTGGACTCCACCCCCCACTAAGTGAATTAAAAAAAAAACTACAATGACAGTTGACATTTATATGGCTCCATTCTAGCCTAATTGTTGGATTTACTTTTGAATTTTTAAGATTATTTGGAAAAGTGTATGTAATTTATGATTATGAAATTAGGTTGGCTTGTCCAAGTAAGTACCATTTTTGTTAAATTCATTGTGGTCATCTTCAAAACAGAGTGCAGTACATCACATCTCACACATCAGTACACTGTTTCCCTCTGTTTTCCACATTTTGTACACATGGCATATTAGTCTAGATTTCTTGTTAGCTGATTTGGTTCCTCTTAAAGAAATACGTTCTAGTGAGATATGTTACTATATTTTCTTATGAGTTTTTAGTTTGGACTTGACACTTTGTTTGACAGCAAACAAACCTTCCACCATTTGCACACTTGATGATAGCTCATTTAATTCCCTGTATTGTCTGTATATAATCATAGTTTTAGTACCGTAATATCTTCTGTCACCTGTTCAAGTGTTTCTACTGCACTCAAATCAAGCCTTCCAATATATATTGTCACATGTTGGGTATATGTCATGCAACAAATAACTTCATGCCTTCTTTGATATAGCGAATTTATTCCACTCGCTCTTACAATCACACAATTTACAATCTCAACATTACTGCCATTGGCAGTATCACAAATACTCCGGCGAAAGATAGACAGCAATTGACTGGTTACTCTTTCTCTAGTAACTGGCTCAATACTCACTACTCAATAACTAATCACTCACTACTAACTAACTACTCCTGAATAGTGTTCGCTGCTCCTTATTTAGCCTCGGTACGGACAACACAGAAAACAGTTATGTAATAGGTACCGCTATTTAGTACCGACGTGTTTACCGATTGCCTAGCAACACTGTCAAGAGTTGTTTACTGCTCTATAGCAACCGCGGCATCTCTTGGTAATGTCACCCCGGGAGGGGGGGGTGGGCTGTTTACTGACCTGTTACAGATTGTGAATACTGTGCCATTAAGTTCACCTGTGTTTATATTATCTTTCACACTGTTTGGAATATTTTTTCTGTTTTGTTTCCAAGCACTGACACAGTCTGCTCTATGAATAACTTCTAATATTTTTGTTGAAGCTTCTGAGTCGTATACATTTTCTATTCCCACAGTTCACCCCTGTTTCAGTAGAGGCTCAGTGAACTTCAAAATACTATCAGTTATATTGTTCATATCAGAGCATAAGCATTTGTAGCAAAACATGTGTTTCATTTAAATTGCAGCCATAAATTAAATATGCTTAAAATGATTGTGTATAGTTTGCTGAATGGATCCTCTTGAACAGTTTTTGATGCGTTATATATTGTACTCTGGCCTAGAATGTGACACAAAGACGACAGATTCTGCGTCTTATCCTTGAAAATGAGCCTACTGCTGAAGATGTGGACCTTCACAGGATAGCAAAAATGGCAGAAAATTTTTCTGGATCAGATCTCAGGGAAATGTGCCGCAATGCATCAGTGTATAGGGTTCGAGATTACATGAAAGTTGAGTCTGGTGTAAGGTAAGTGAATCTGTATGCAGGTATCACTATTATATCATATGTTACTGGGAGGATCTACTGATGGCTTAGGGTTTATTTAATCATAAGATTTCTTTATTGATTTTTTATTGACTTAATGAAGGAAAAACTTCCTTAAACCATAGATTGTATATAGCCCTGCTGAAACATGTATAAATTTCCCAGCAGGAAGGACATGTCATGTCATTGAAATTACCTTGGGAACAAATTTTTAAATTTATAATTTTAACTGTAAATAATCTAAAAAAATATGTATCATAACAGTTATCTTTCATGGGTGGAACATAATAAGAAATCCTGTAAATTTTATATGCTACATTTTATTGTGTGTTGGAAAGTACAAATACCAATCAGAAAAAATTCCTCCTCTTTCTCCTTTCTCCATACAATTTACAGGACACACTCATGGAAATTGCATCCTGTGTAGCCACAATCCTGTTGAAGACTTATTTTTCAGTATTGCCCATTTCTTTCTCAGTAATTTTCTTTAAGTGCTGAACAAGAGCATATACTCCTGCTCTATAGAAGACTGTCTTCAATCATATGTTCTTCATTTTATCATCATCCTTGTAACAAGGCCCCAACATTCCGTTCTACTGAGAACAGATTATCTGAGAGAGTGAGGTGGATTGTAAGGAGCATGGGGCGTCATAACCCATCTTAGTTGTGTGATGACTTCAGTGGTGTTCACACTTATTTGGTGCCTGGCAGTGTTCCAGAGGATTTTACATTCTGACACTTATTCTATGCATATATTTGAAATACATTTTTGAAGAAACAGAGATCAGTGTTTGCTAATTTGAGTGCTGCCTAGTTTATTTGTTTCTTTGGAAGTCAGTTGTAAGTTTATATATGATATATTATTATGTTTTTCATTGATCTCTGTATTCAAATGCTTGACCAAATGCCAGTAATGGAACTGAGCAGGTTGATATAATGATAATGCTGTACATTTTCATTCAGGAGATGCTTAGTTCGAATCCTGGTTAGGTAACTGCCTATTCTGAATTTCTCTCTCTCTCTCTCTCTTTTTTTTTTTTGTGGATTTTCTTCATTTGTTCCAGGCAAATGGCAGGCTTGTACCTTCATCAGGATGCAACTGCTTCCTTCCAAATTGTTTCCTGTTCATCATTGAGCATTATTGATATTGACAATGTCTTAAACCGCACACATGCCAGTAATTGAAATGTTATTTTGTCAGATTAGGCATAATGAAATACTATATTAGAATGTTTTGTTTTGGAATTGACTTATGATGAAAGTACCTCAATCTTATCTTTGAGACAGAGTACTACTGTGTACAATTTATTTTTGTTTGCATTTACTAGCATGAACAGACATTTTTATTTTTGTGGTTTCTTATCTTCAGAGGTGGTGCTGGAACAAGTAAGTCATCAGCAGTAACTGTAATAGATGAGTCAGAAGAATTCCATGATGCATTGCGACCAATCACAATGGACGATCTTATTATGTCTCTGAACAAAATGAAGGAATCAAAATTATACACAGGGGGTTTGCATTTACCCAAATTAGACATGGATTAGGCAAGAGTTTTTAAGAAAAAGTTGTCATAGACGTTGCCATCATGAAAACAGTATTAGGAGATTCTTTAGAAAAAGGATGTGATGTGCTTACTTGATTGAAAGATGCAGCTATATTTTTCATGACAAAAGTTAGAAAACAGTCTTGACCCCAAATTATATTCACTGTTTGTAACATTTTCCTCTTTGAAGAATGTAATTTCTGATTTTGGTTACTAGTCTTAGGTTGATTGTTCTGTACAACTGTATGTGAGTATTTGTAATACTGTATTTACCCTCACAAATTTCCCATTTCATAATTATTTCCTCTTCCCTACTTTAGGGGGAAAGTAAACATTTGTTTTACAGCACACTTTTTGTGGCTTTATATTCCCGACACATAGATGAAAACAGTCTCATTCATAATAATACCAACAGATGTAAGCTACACTACATTCCTGTGGAGAATGGAGTAATGTGACACCAACTGGCAGTTTGGTCACCCACTCTTCTTATGGCTTTTAAAATTGACAGAATTGTTTACAAATTAAAATTACTTCATGGCATCATAAGTATATATGTAACTTTGTAAAATATCTTTGGGACAGTAGCATAGTTGGTTGAGGCACTATGTTACAAGCTGGAAGGTCACAAGTTCAGTTCCTAATGAGGTCATTGGAGTTTTCATTTGACCTAATCCTTCCAGCTGCACTATGGCCATGGGGTCAACCTTCCTCTGACAGAAATGAGTACCAGGAATCTTCCTCAAGGTAAAGGGCAGCTGGCTCATAAGGCTGACAGCCTCACGATCTCTGAGCCAGTTGTCTAGAAAATGTGGGACCCTCTACATCTCACAACCGTGTGGGCCTCCACAGCCTGTTACAAGGATAGCTTTATATTTACCTTGATACCATAATTTTTATACTGCTAGATGCTGGTATATTTTCCTCCTCTTTGAGTTTCAGATAAAAGATATGAAGTAAAAGACAGTAATGTACATGATTAAATGCAGTACCTACAAATTATAGCAGAATCTATAGTTTACAGTGCTTTGAGCCTCTTTGGCCCATATTGTCTGGGAACAGAGGATTTTAGAAAGCTCTGGTACTACTGGGCTTTCAGCAAGATTTTAACTAAAGGTATGAGGGAGAGTCAGTAAGCAGGTCACAGATTGAAGTAAAACAGCCGTAGTGAATGTAATAGGTTTTTGATGTATATCACTAGGTAACAGCACAGTCTAGGTAGCAGATGTGCTTGCACATGGTCAGAGGCTGGTTTCTGTGGTCAAAATGGCAGCTCTGCTGGAGGGGTGTAATACCAAAGAGCAACATTTTGTTGTGCGTTTTTTATGGGCAAATGGACTCAGTGTAAAGGATGTTCATAATGAAATGTTTCCTGTTTATGGCGGGAAGTGTTTGTCACGTAAAGTGGTTCACATCTGGGTTGAGTAATTCTCTCAGGGACGTTCAAAAGTCACAGATGATGCCTGACCAGGTGTGGAGGTGGCTGAGACAGCAGCGGAAAGACTTCTATTGCTGTGGCTTTTGACATACTGGTAAGGCGATGGGACAAGTGTATCATTGTTGGTGGAGGATATGTCAAGAAAGAAAAGATTTTTCCAGGTTCGAATATTAAATGTCTTACATTTATATTCATTTGTGACCTATTTACTGACTCTCCCTCATAATGAATTAACTATGTTGATGTTATGATCCCTTACTTTTTCTCATTGTCATGTACATTCTCCGTGATGTTTTACAATAAATGTGACAGAGGTGTCATTACATCAACTATGTACATGGGATTGTATGTTGAGAGATATTTGCATCTGTATCATAGTTCTGAATGTAATCAGTTTCTTTCTGAAGATGGGCTTGAATGGATCTGATGCTGCAATGGGAAGTTGTCTCAGATGCATTTCTGCATCCATTTGTTATTTGACATTGGCAAAAAAAAATATTTTCACCAATTAGAGCATTTATCAGATTGAACGTTCCTTAGGAATGTATTCCTCTTAACATATGACAAAACAAAGTCATTTTTGCAGACATATGTCATACAAGCGAAATCCCCAGAATGAAATTATCATGTGTGTAAAGCATGTATATATGGCATGGTTGGTTAGTTTTGAAGTGCAGGGCAAAATCATGACCTAAAGATAGGAAACAGATGTTTTGAAAATGTGGCACAGTTCAGATATTTGGGAACAACGATAACAGATCAAAACCTGATTCAGGAGGAAATTAAGAGGCGATTGAACTTGGGTAATGCTTGCTACCATTCAGTCCAGAACCTTTTGTCTTCTCTTCTGTTGTCCAAAAACATAAAAATTAGAATATACAAAACTACAATTTTCCCTGCGGTTCTGTATGGGTGTGAAACTTGGTCTCTGACATTAAGGGAGGAACATAGACTGAGGGTGTTGAGAAGAATATTTGGACCAAAGAGAGATGAAGTCACGGGAGGTTGGAGAAAACTGCATAATGAGGAGCTTCATAACTTGTACTCTTCTCCAAGTATAATTAGAATGATCAAGTCAAGGAGGATGAGTTGGGCAGGTCATGTAGCACGAATGGGGGAGGCGAGGAATGCATATAGAATATTGGTGGGAAAGCCAGAAGGAAAGAGATCACAAGGAAGACCAAGGTGTAGGTGGGTGGACAATATTAGAATGGATCTTAGAGAGATAGGATGGTATGGATTGGATAGATCTGGCTCAGGATAGGAACCAGTGGAGGGCTCTTGTGAACACGGTGATGAACCTTCGGGTTCAATAAAATGCTGGGAAATTCTTGAGTAGCTGCAGAATTGGCAGCTCCTCAAGAAGGGCTCAGCTCCATGAGTAAGTAAGTAAGTAAGTAAGTAAGCATAGATGGGAGGATCACATTACAAGAAGTTCTGGGAAGAACTAACTTTATTGATTTAGTAGTGATGGGCTAAGGTGGACTTTGATGGTTAAAGAAATAGGGTCTGTGGTTTTCACACTAGCAGATTTCTTTTGCAGATGTCAGTCACAGTTTCTAATAGATGTATACACTAAAGACAATTAGAGGAGGAAGTGGAGTAATTATGAAAATGATAAGGGAATCAGCTTGCTGACAACAGCATATAAAATGTATTTCACATTTATTTTACAGTACTGTTAGAAGGCCAGTTGGGTTTTATAAAAGGAAGTTCATGTGTAGACAATGTTTATGCCTTGAAGCTTGTTAAGGAAAAATATGAGAATTTCATAACAATACTTGTGTAATATTTATTGGTTGTATGAAGGTGTTTCATGAAGCACCCCATAGTAAGTACGGAGTATCTTTAAAAAGAAGCGTACCCTTCCATTTAATACAAATGTTCAAAGCATGTGTATAAACACATGTATGTAGCCAACCTCGGAAAGGGTAAGTTAGATAAGTCGCAAGCCACGCCATAGCTCAAGCGGTTAGTCGCTGGCTTCCCACTGCGGTAGCCTGGGTTTGATCCCGGGTCTGTTCAAGTGGGATTTGTGGTGGACAAAGTGGCACTGGGGCGGATTTTCTCTGAGTACTTCAGTTTCCCCTTCCAATCTTCTTTCCACCCATTGCTCCACAATTACCCTCACCTGTCATCTGGGGCTGGTACAATAGGCCAGAAGTGGCCGCAGTACAAGGGACTTAGTCCCACCCCTCTAGCATTAAAAAAAAAATAGATAAGTTGCAGCATCTCTGTTTTATCCTGTGTGTATTTATTTCATTTTGTATGTGTATAAATGAACATGTTAGACAGTGGGAATCAGAAGAACATGTGCTACTTTTGACACTTGTTAGTATGCTGTTACTTGGAGATGACAGCTAAAAGTGAAATAATACAACAACAACAACAACAATAATAATAATAATAGTGGTGGTAGTAGTAGTAGTAGTAGTCCAGCAATCATCAACTACCTCCACAGAACATAGTCTTTGAGAAGCTAATAGTGTGTCTGCTAATCAAGAAATTTCTGCACCTTCTAAGGACCCTTAAAATGCATTGCTGTGATCACAAATGACCACCATGACCCCATGAACTTAAGTACTGCAAGAAAGGATTAAAGACCAGAGCTACAAATAAATTTATGTAAATCCAATGACAGTGCCAACACCCCTGTGCAGAAATGATGCACAGATGGTGAGAAGAAATCTTGATATAATGCATGCAACAGATATGAAACTCCTTTGCAGAGTACACCCAGAGACATAAACTTAACACACACAGTCAATAAGAATTAAATATGATCAATTTAAATAATAAAGTTCCAGTATTTCAAAGAAGGGACAATGCGGAATATGTAAACAAATCGGATAGTACTGTCCCATTAGAAATAGAAATACTGGAAGACACAAAGATTGTATAATCAAAAACAGAATGGAGCCAGAATGAATCTGCAAATTCCAAACCGTAAAACCTGTTATGATGTATTATAGTTTCTTTCTTCAGATACAATATATTCTGAATTAATGGAATGAATGTTTCTGCATATCTTTCATTTGGAATACTTTGTCAGGAGTAGCCCTAGAAAGTTGATTTCAATGGTGTTCTCATATTTTATTTCAGTGGATGTAGATTGTAAAAGTATTTAATTTCAGTAATACTCAAGAATCATACTTCTGCAAAACAGAAATGCATTCATTCACTATAATATCAGCGCCAACTGGGCACTGGTAACCTGGCTCTGACATGTTTTTTGTCATTTACACTGAACAAGAGTGGAATGGTATACTGAAATTCAGTCTTCTGTATGTATGCACATTTGATTTGGTATTCATTTATTGCAGACAAATCTCTTTTTCACATCATATGAAAACTCATCGTCCACAAATGTTTGGAAGTTACTAAATGAACTAGCAAATACCAATATAGGGTGGGGGAGTGATGTCAGAAATACTTTTTTTAGTTAAAGTTGATGTATTTATTCACTAGGTTACATAAAGTTCCTATCCAAGAGGAATTTTATAAAGTCAGTGTCCAAATACGTGGAGCGTTCCGTATATAATGCCTCCTATTTTTTTAATGAAAACTACAGCAGATACAGAAAGCATAATGATGCAGGTAAATAGAGCAAGATTGCACCTACTTACAGTTATTTTTCCACATAATCATCATCATTCGTTATGCACTTTTGCCAGCAATGAACAAGAGCCTGTATGCCGCGTCCGTAAAAGTCTGTGCGAGCAGAGGCTAGCCAGTTTCCTACACCTGCAATGACAGCATCATTGTCTGGAAAATGTTGCCCACATAGTCCATCTTTCACAGATGGAAGTCTGAAGGTGCTGAATCGGGGCTATAAGGTGGATGTGGTAGGACAGTCCAGCCAAACTTTGCAATGTGCGCGGTGGTTGCCAGACTGGTATGAGGTTTAGCATTATCGTGTTTCAAGCGAAAGATTATCTGGTTCTCTGGCCTGACTCGGGAAATGCAGGCTTTCAGCTTAGTCAGCGTCATCTTGTAGCTTTCAGAATTGACAGTCTCACCAGGCTCCAGGAAATCCAACAAAATCACACCCCGCCTATCCCAAAAGACCGTGCACATCACTTTCCCTGCCAATGGCTGTGTCTTTAACTTCTTTTTTCTTGGGGAATCCGGATGTCGCCACTCCATGGACTGTCTTTTGGATTCCGGCTCGTAGTGGTGACACCATGTCTTATCCCCGGTGATGATGCTGTCCAGAAACTTGTTACCATCAGCCTCAAACTGGTGCAACAGGTCCTGACAGACTTCCATTCAACGAGTTTTGTGGTCCTGTGTAAGCATCCTGGAACAAACTTTGCGATACTCCAGCTTCCCCAACATCGTTTCCAATGCATTACAGTTGATATTAAGCCGTTCACACAGTTCCCTGGTCACTATGCACTGATCTGTACGGATGAGTTGATCGAGGTGCTGTTCATTGTGAGGAGTGGCAGCTGAGCAGGGATGCCCAGGGCATGGCTTGTCGTGCACTTCACTTTCGCCACTGTTGAAAAACACTACCCACCGCCTCACTGTACTGACATCCACTCTATCATCTCCGTACACCTTTAGCAAGCGTCGATGGATCTCAGTGGGTGCAATTTATTCAGCATTGAGAAATTCAATAACACATCTCTGTTTTGTACACACCTCTATGTCAGACACCATTTTGGTAGACTGCTGTGCTGTCGCTATCTGTCGCACGACAACCAAACTAACAGTACATTGGCGGGACGTTCAGTCTTTACTACAACACCACCAACATCCAGCTCAGACGTTGCATATTAACACAAAAAATAGGAGGCATTATATACGGAACGCCCTTCGTATAATAGAAAGCTCTTGCTTCAGTAAGGTATGCCTCAAGTTATAATGTATTAACTAATTTATTACAGTAAAATGAAAATACTGTCTTTTTTACAAACCTATGGGACTTGAAAAGTACATTATTAGAATACTGGCATCAAAAGAATTTTAGTTGTAGGTTGCTGATGTGCAGAAAAATGGAAAGGGATGAACATCTGGATACCCTGGAGTACTTATTCTAGGCAGAAAACCCATATTATAGAACTATTTGATAACGTATTTTGTAATGAAAGTTAACTTTGTTAATCCATAAGAGTGTGGGCAGCATTATAACAAGATGGGTATACATATTGCTTGAAGAGCTTTATGAAGATGTGAATTTAAAATTAATAAATAGGTTTGAGAACATTAAAGACTGCATATTTAATATTTGACATCATTGTTTGGCTTTAATGCCTACCTGTTACACATTTTGATTACTATAAAGATGTAGAGGATTCAGGTTAAAATGCATGTTGTCTGTTGTTTGCAGTACAAGGTGCGGCAATAAAGAAACGGGATTACTTTTATGACTCATTTCCGGCCACGTCGATGACGAAGAGGAGGGTAGGGCATTGACCCATGGACTTCCCTCTACCGTCACACAAAGTTTCATTCACGCGCATCGGTTAGTCTGGCCGCGACCATTGTTAGAAGCGGATCGTGTGTCTGAGCTCCGTCGGAATAATGCTGAGTGCTAATGCAGAACAACGTGCTAACATCAAATTCCTCACAAAACTTGGAAAATCTGCCACTGAAACTTACAATTTGTTGACAGAAGTATATGGTGATCAGTGTCTATCTCGCACGCAAGTTTTCGAGTGGTTTAAGAAGTTTATGGAGGGTAGGAAAAACGTCGGGAACGATCCAAAATCGGGCCGTCCTCCCACTGCGAAAACTCCAGAGAATGTGGAGAAGGTCGCTAGAATTGTTCGAAGAGATCGTCGACTGAGCATTCGAGCAATTTCTGAACTTACGAACATCAATAAGGAAAGTGTTAGACAGATTTTGCACGACGATCTGGGCATGAAAAAGGTGTGTGCTAAAGTGGTGCCAAAAATCCTTACCCCCCAGCTAAAGGAACATTGGGTGAATTGCTGTGTTGACACTCTCGAAAACATTGAAAATGATCCTGATTTCTTCCAAAACATAATTACATGTGACGAAACTTGTATTCTTCAATATGATCCAGAGACTAAGCGACAATCCATGCATTGGAAGAGCCCCAAATCCCCTAGGAAGAAGAAAGTGCGCATGAGCAAGTCCAAATTCAAAGCAATGATGATTGTTTTTTTCAATATCCGGGGGGTATTCTACATTGATTGGGTGCATGAAGGTCGGACTGTCAAATAGGTTTATTATAAAAATGTTTTGGCGACCCTCCATGAACGTGTGTGACGAAGGAGAACAGACATGTGGAAGAATGCCTCATGGGTTCTTCATCACGACAATGTGCTATCTGTGAAGAGGTATTTGGCAAAAAACAACATTCCAGTGATGGAACATCCACCGTATTCTCCGGACCTAGCACCGTGCGACTTTTTTCTCTTCCCTAAAATCAAGTCTGCGGTCAAAGGGACCAGGTTCGAGTCTGTGG
>NW_019738877.1:255052-256651 GCF_002891405.2 Cryptotermes secundus
AAAGCGATGCAACTCCTGAAGAACATAACACAAGATGACCTGCAGCACTGCTTCCAACAGTGGAAAATTCGCATGGAGTGGTGTAGGGATCGTGGAGGGGACTACATTGAAGGGGATAACATTTTGATTGTCTGATTTTTTATCAATAAAGGGTTAGAGCATGAATCCGGTTTCTTTATTGCCGCACCTTGTATTTTGGTGAGCTGACTAATAAATGAATAGCAGTTGCTAGTCAGGAAGTTCATTTATTCCAAATTTTTGTTTAGATATGTATTGGGGAATTCTAGTCACAGCTTGAATGATGTTTCCATCAAACTGTAAATTCACTTACAATTTCTTTATTACAGCCCATCACAACACAACAATATAAAGGTGAAGGCTAAAATCAGCTTGCTACATGTTTCGGCTATTAAAGCCGTCATCAGGCAAACACATGACTACCATATTCACACACCACTGAACTGCAGTTATGATGGTAAAGCTGGACACTTGATAATACATTATAAAATACATTAAACTTATTAAAACTAAAGTTATGACATAAAATAAGGTTAAAACTGTTATGTGATATTCTATATCATCAAGTCAGTATGTTGCAATTGTTGTTATATTCCCGCAGACATAATGGCGTATTCTAGACTTTTATACTTTTAATAAACTGCTTGGAGGCCCATGGTATAGATGTAGTATAGTTTTGACGTTAATTGTTTAGCCAGTGCCTCATCTTACAATGTATTTGACCGTTCTAGAGGGAATATAGATTGTTCCCTACAGAACAGACAAATACAAGTACAATGTAAGATGAGGCACCGGCTAAACAATTAACATCAAAACTATTGTCACATGTTGAGTATGGCATGCGACAAATAACTTTACGTAGGTCTTAGATTTAGCGAATCTTTATTGGACACTCACGCTTACACACCTTACAATTAGTACCACTTGCAATGTCACTTGACTTCTGGCCCAATACTCCAATGCGACCTCTTTAACTATCCTTGGCTGTGGTTGGATCTCAGCTATCTCTGACGGCGGCTATTCCAAGACTGTCTTCTTGCTGTCTTCTTCTATATCGTATGGCGTCTAGGTTCCAACTAACTTGGCGAATGCCTTCAACCCTTTTTATAACCTCGGCCGCTGCTCTGCCATGAACCCTCGTTATAACCATGGAGACTCATCTCCTGTTAGAACTACAGTACCGCTATTGTTATTTCCTATGCAACGGTCTATTCTACCATTTCCATGGAAGTCTCTCTTCTGGGTTCCGAACATGTGACACTATGTAAAGAAACTGTATATACTCGTAATAACACAACAGGATGCACGAAATGAAAATTGTAAATTCACTTGTTGGCACTCAAAAAATACATATGGCTTTAGCATTAGTCAGCCCAGAAAATGAACGGAAGGTTGTAATGGTGAAGTGTGAAGGACTTTTTAATATTCAGTAGGTGCATCACACTTCTACATCCTCAAATATTTTGTGCATTGTTAACTGTATTTTGGGAAAAAAGTAAAACATATGCCTTGTAGATCATATCTTCAAGCGTTAAGAAACTATTCTGGGTTCTGAAACCAAAGTCCCTACCCATCAGATAT